>NC_140174.1:108993402-109030630 GCF_963971535.1 Notolepis coatsorum
TCTACTGAACCCAGCCTACTGAACCCAGTCTACTGTAGCCTCTACACCCAGCCTACTGTAGCCTCTCCACCCAGCCTACTGTAGCCTCTACACCCAGCCTACTGTAGCATCTCCACCCAGCCTACTGTAGCCTCTACACCCAGCCTACTGTAGCCTCTACACCCAGCCTACTGTAGCATCTCCACCCAGCCTACTGTAGCCTCTACACCCAGCCTACTGTAGCATCTCCACCCAGCCTACTGTAGCCTCTCCACCCAGCCTACTGTAGCATCTCCACCCAGCCTACTATAGCCTCTACACCCAGCCTACTGTAGCCTCTACACCCAGCCTACTGTAGCATCTCCACCCAGCCTACTATAGCCTCTACACCCAGCCTACTGTAGCCTCTCCACCCAGCCTACTGTAGCCTCTACACCCAGCCTACTGTAGCCTCTCCACCCAGCCTACTGTAGCCTCTCCACCCAGCCTACTGTAGCCTCTACACCCAGCCTACTGTAGCCTCTACACCCAGCCTACTGTAGCCTCTCCACCCAGCCTACTGTAGCCTCTACACCCAGCCTACTGTAGCCTCTACACCCAGCCTACTGTAGCCTCTCCACCCAGCCTACTGTAGCCTCTCCACCCAGCCTACTGTAGCCTCTCCACCCAGCCTACTGTAGCCTCTACACCCAGCCTACTATAGCCTCTCCACCCAGCCTACTGTAGCCTCTACACCCAGCCTACTGTAGCCTCTCCACCCAGCCTACTGTAGCCTCTACACCCAGCCTACTGTAGCCTCTCCACCCAGCCTACTGTAGCCTCTACACCCAGCCTACTGTAGCCTCTACACCCAGCCTACTGTAGCATCTCCACCCAGCCTACTGTAGCCTCTACACCCAACCTACTGTAGCCTCTACACCCAACCTACTGTAGCCTCTCCACCCAGCCTACTCTAGCCTCTCCACCCAGCCTACTGTAGCCTCTACACCCAGCCTACTGTAGCCTCTACACCCAGCCTACTGTAGCCTCTACACCCAGTCTACTGTAGCCTCTCCACCCAGCCTACTCTAGCCTCTCCACCCAGCCTACTGTAGCCTCTACACCCAGCCTACTGTAGCCTCTACACCCAGCCTACTGTAGCCTCTACACCCAGCCTACTGTAGCCTCTACACCTAGCCTACTGTAGCCTCTACACCCAGCCTACTGTAGCCTCTACACCCAGCCTACTGTAGCCTCTACACCCAGCCTACTGTAGCCTCTCCACCCAGTCTACTGTAGCCTCTCCACCCAGCCTACTCTAGCCTCTCCACCCAGTCCTCTACACCCCCATAGTGGTGGGTCATCAATATACAGCACATGCTCGTGGCATAAACCAATTAATACCCCTTCCAATATTTATTTTTCATTCCTGTCATTTAGGACACATGGATGTTGAAATATACACATACGCAGAGCCTCCAGTCAGCCAGACATAATTCTCTCTGATGAATCGTTGTACAGATGTTTGCATGTACTCTATGTGCTGCACACAACCAACTGTTCCCCCGTAATCCTTGCATTCAGGGACGGCAGATGAAATTAAACGGATACACTCATCTAAACTATTTATTAAAGAACCATATCCCAGATATAATCTTAATATGTTATCAGGAGTCAGGGATTTCAGCTGTACATCGCAGGTGTACAGGGTCGTAAGTCAAGGGATTAGAGAGGGAAAGGTTATTGTCATTTTTTAAATAACACAAAAGCAGATTTTATTATTAAAATTGTGAACGCACCATCTGGGAGAAGAGCAGGTTGTAGATATTCACATTATTATTATTATTATTATTATTCCTGTTTTTCATCAACTCAACTGTTACAGCACCAGATTGATCACCGCGTCTGACTCGTCGTACGAGGACAGCGGTCTGTGCAAACGCTGGCAGACGGAAGAGCAAGTCGTGTGGCGTGCAGCAAATACACAGAGTCCTGATGAGGATTCAGTGAATCAATTTAAGTTGCACCACAAAGCTTGTATTCCCTCCCTCAGCAAAACGTGTAATGCTCTCTCTCCTGGTACATGATGTATAGAATACAGCAGGACAGCACTGAGGACATCACTGTCAGGTTTTAAACTCTGGATACCAAACAGAAGGTAAAGACGACTTTGAACTGTACAGTAACAGTAATCCAGAACTATTTTATTGCACTGTAAATTAACTGTGATTTTATAGTATGTCTGCACTTTATGTGCTCATTTCATCATTTGTGTCTTTTACATTCTACTAAAACTGAATCATAAACAAGGTGGCCTGTTGGGATGTTAGATCCTAATGGGAAATGTTACCCTTGCTATTATTTTACTTATTTTTACTTTTATCTTTACGCCCCACTATCCGCTGGGTGCATACTATAACCTGTATCATGTTTTGTAACAGATTCAAGAAGCCTATTGGAACGTGAGGTTCTGATATGATTTGATTAATATATCTGCATTATTTTATCCCACTTTATGCTTTGCTCTTGCTGCTTGTTTTACACAGATTTTATGTCTTATTTCTTACTGATGTAAAGCACTTTGAACTGCAATCCCCTGTATGATAGTTGCTATACAAATAAAGTTATTATTATACAAATAAAGTTATTATCACCATGGAGTCCTGTGGTCTGTAATGCTCTCTCTCCTGGTACATGATGTATATAGGGTGACCAGATGCAAAAAGTCCAAAAGCAGGACAAAGTAAGATTTTGGTGGGACAACGTGGGACAAAGTGGGACAGATAGATAATGTAATTTTTTTTATTAGAATAACATGGTCTTCACCGAGACCAATGTTTTTTTTTTGCTTCAAAAAGAGGGACATCCTCTCAATATGTGGGACGTTCGGTCAAATGGTGGGACAGTACAACCAAAAGGGGGACACCTGGTCACCATGTTTTACTCACAAGACAGGATACATGACTGACAAACACAGGTAACATTTAGACAATGAACCAGCAAGTCTCTGCTGGTCCAGACACTTAATATACAAACTAATTAGTAGGGATGTCCCGATCACGTTTTTTTGCTCCCGATCCGATCCCGATCATGTGATTTTGAGTATCTACCGATACCGATCTTTCCCGATCAGATCAAAACAAATTAAAAATAATCTTTATTTTTTTTTTTTTTTTTTTTATTTTAATTTTTTATTCAACAAACATGACCATGTTCACGTCTTAAACTCATGCTGAGGCCTTAGTTTTGGTTTTAAATTGCATATCATCATTAATTTATTTATTGTCACACAGAGCAGAAGAATTTTGCCAAAACAAACCAATTCTCCACTTGCACAACCTGAAAGTAGGCACTTCCGGCTGACTTCCGGTTGCCAATGGTACTTCCTGTCCCATCCAAATACATTGGTTTTAGCTACTTTTCTCCCCTTATTTAAACAACTTTGTCGTCACAGAGAGGCAATGAAACGTTTGTATTATTATAGTACAGAATGTATTTAATAAGCAAACGTTTGTCAGCAGGGTTTTTGGGCTGTATTTCATGTAAAAACGTTTACTGTTAGTTTCCTTGCTCAGCCAGCATTAGCCTTCATTAGCTAACAGAAGCTAGTGGTTAAACAGGCCGGATTAGCTTTGAGCTAACTATCTTTCCCGACCCATGTATTCATTCCATTCTAAACATAACGTTAGTTTACAAAACATGACCTGTCTATATAACATTGAGGAACAAATTATACGTGTGTGGGTGTGTGTTTTGGTGAACATTGGACTGCAAACAGAAAATGCATCACAGTTACAGACACTAGCTACTGTTAGCTGCACTCAGGCTGGCTGCACTCAGGCGGCGCGATCAGCCTGTTGGACAGGGAATGAAGATCTCCAGCGAACACTTCATTGCCTCGGATTATGTTGTTGGGGGTGGAAGGTTTGTCCAGAAGACCACTAATCAGCTGAAGCCTGATGCGGTTCCCTCGGTCTTCGACAGACAGACCGGCGCAGGCTCCCGGGAGCGATGGCTAGCTAGTTAGCACCAGCCGAGGACCGGCGTTAGCTGCCGGGAGCGATGGCTAGCTAGTTAGCACCAGCCGGGGACCTGGAGCGATGGCTAGCTAGTTAGCACCAGTCGGGGACCGGCGTTAGCTGCCGGGAGCGATGGCTAGCTAGTTAGCACCAGCCGGGGACCGGCGTCAGCTCCCAGGAGTGATGGCTAGCTAGTTAGCACCAGTCGGTTGGTCCCCGGCTGGTGCTAACTAGCTAGCCATCGCTCCCGGCAGCTAACGCCGGTCCCCGACTGGTGCTAACTAGCTAGCCATCGCTCCCGGCAGCTGACGCCGGTCCCCGACTGGTGCTAACTAGCTAGCCATCGCTCCCGGTCCCCGGCTGGTGCTAACTAGCTAGCCATCGCTCCCGGGAGCTGACGCCAGTCCCCGGCTGGTGCTAACTAGCTAGCCATCGCTCCCGGCAGCTAACGCCGGTCCCCGACTGGTGCTAACTAGCTAGCCATGGCTCCAGGTCCCCGGCTGGTGCTAACTAGCTAGCCATCGCTCCCGGCAGCTGACGCCGGTCCCCGACTGGTGCTAACTAGCTAGCCATCGCTCCCGGTCCCTGGCTGGTGCTAACTAGCTAGCCATCGCTCCAGGTCCCCGGCTGGTGCTAACTAGCTAGCCATCGCTCCCGGCAGCTAACGCCGGTCCCCGACTGGTGCTAACTAGCTAGCCATCGCTCCAGGTCCCCGGCTGGTGCTAACTAGCTAGCCATCGCTCCCGGCAGCTAACGCCGGTCCCCGACTGGTGCTAACTAGCTAGCCATCGCTCCAGGTCCCCGGCTGGTGCTAACTAGCTAGCCATCGCTCCCGGCAGCTAACGCCGGTCCTCGGCTGGTGCTAACTAGTTAGCCATCGCTCCCGGGAGCCTGCGCCGGTCTGTCTGTCGAAGACCGAGGGAACCGCATCAGGCTTCAGCTGATTAGTGGTCTTCTGGACAAACCTTCCACCCCCAACAACATACCCACACACTTATAATTTGTTCCTCAACGTTATATAGACAGGTCATGTTTTGTAAACTAACGTTATGTTTAGAATGGAATGAATACATGGGTCGGGAAAGATAGTTAGCTCAAAGCTAATCCGGCCTGTTTAACCACTAGCTTCTGTTAGCTAATGAAGGCTAATGCTGGCTGAGCAAGGAAACTAACAGTAAACGTTTTTACATGAAATACAGCCCAAAAACCCTGCTGACAAACGTTTGCTTATTAAATACATTCTATACTATAATAATACAAACGTTTCATTGCCTCTCTGTGACGACAAAGTTGTTTAAATAAGGGGAGAAAAGTAGCTAAAACCAATGTATTTGGATGGGACAGGAAGTACCATTGGCAACCGGAAGTCAGCCGGAAGTGCCTAATTTCAGGTTGTGCAAGTGGAGAATAGTATTCAGCTGCAGAACGGCAGACCAGCCACACTCTCAGACCCAAACGCATTTCCTTTGATTTAATTATACATCAAATGATTTATGTCAAGGATTGCAATGCCTCGCTTGAATGAAGTTAACTTTTCACCTGGATAACGTCAACATTCAGAGTGAATGTAATGTGAGAAATTGGGATTCAAAATTTTTTTTATAAAAAATTTAATTTCGGTTTGTGTGTTTGGCAGGTCTGCCGTTCTGCAGCTGGATACTATTGGTTTGTTTTGGCAAAATTCTTCTGCTCTGTGTGACAATAAATAAATGAATGATTAGTCTAGATGGAAATAGGGGTCCACGCGCACCCCCCGGAACTTTTTATGCCACCTGATTTTTCTTAATCCTTAAAGTGTCTACTTTCAGAATCTGCCAGGTGCCAAGCTGAAATAATGTCTGAAATGCTCCATTTTTAACCCTTTATTGCACCTAACCCAAAACCGAAACATAAAAATTTGATGTAGCAAGAGGCATAACCTTTGAAGTAAACAACATACAGACACAAATGAATAAATTTTTCCATACAATTCTGACCCTAGGAATTCAATGGAATTGTTATTATTGACAATTGACAACATTTTGACTGTATTTCTGGACAAAAACAGTAAAAAGATGCAAAAGATGTGTGTCTGACCAACTACTTTTACATTTTTCAAACGCATAGAGTGAATATTTGTTGACAATCAGTTTTTTTTCAATCCTCCAAGTGTTTATTTTAAGATTATATTGGGTACCAAGCTGAAATAATGTCCCAAAGGCTAGTTTTAACCCCTTATAGCACCTAAACCAAAAATCGAAAAATGTAAATAGAATGTAGAAGAGGCATAACTTTTGAAGTAGACAACTTACAGAGCGAAATGTATACATTTTCCCACACAATTTTGATCCTAGGAATTCAATGGGATGGTTATTGTTGACATTTGACAACAGTTTGACTGTATTTCTGGACAAAAACAGCAAGAAATTGCCAAAAATATGTGTATGACCAACTACCCTTTAAATTTTTAAAGCGCATAGTGAATATTCGTTCACAATCAGTTTTTTCTAATACTTTAGAAGTGTTTATTTTTGGATAATATTGGGTACCAAGCTGATGATGTTGGTGACCAAGGCTCTGCAATTGGTTGGACAGTTGGTTGCCGTTGGTTACCTGGTACCTGGCTACCTGCACTGCTTTCTTTGGGAACAATCTCAAGGATTTTCTTAATAAGTATTATTAATTATTATTATTAACTATTATTAAGATATACCTAATAGTCATATACAAGTAATTCTTCAACAAAAGGTCTACAGAAATCACATCTGTAATCTTGACTAAGTAGTGTTGGTAGCTAGCTAAATTGGTAGCTAGCTAAGTTGGTAGCTAGCTGAGTTGATAGCTAGCTAATGTTTTTCAGCATTTTCAGGCTGATTACTCACTACTAACAATAGGGAAAAGGAAAAAACATTGTATTCTTGTTCTTGACTATAGTGTTGGTAGCTAGCTAAGTTGGTTGCTAGCTGAGTTGATAGCTAGCTAATGTTTTTCAGCATTTTCAGGCTGATTACTCACTACTAACAATAGGGAAAAGGAAAAAACATTGTATTCTTGACTATAGTGTTGGTAGATAGCTAAGTTAGTAGCTAGATAATGTTTGTCTTTATTTTCAGTTTGATTACTCATACTAACCATAGGAAAATGGAAACATTGTATACTTCATCATTTGGTCCTCCTCAGAGTGTTGGTAGCTATCTAATGTTTCTAATTTCTTTATTCAGGCTGATTACTTCATAAACTGCTGACAATGGGAAAAAGGAAACATTGTAACACAGCTGAAGTGCCTCCAAAGAGGATTAGATCGATAACATGTATTTTACATGTCTCAACTTCTGAGTATGGTAATTTTATCACGCTCAGCAAATGCAAGGGGGGGGGGGGGAAGCGAGAAGCTATCGTATCTACACAGTGTTCGTGATATGAGACTCTGCGAAACAGCCACCTCACCATACCGCATGAAGGATATTTGTGTCCAAATACCATTGGCATTAGAAGGCTTGCCTTTGGATAAAACTGGCTATCTCCTTACTACTGATTACTGCAGCAAGAGGGTCAAACTTACATCTGCGCAGGGGAAGGTGGATATTGATTTTACTTTTACCATTTGCATATTTCATTACACAAAAACATTATTCAGTAAGGAATGAAACCGTAAAACTCTGTTGTATTTATAATAATAATAATAATAACTTTATTTGTATAGCACTTTTCATACAGAGGTTGCAGTTCAAAGTGCTTCACAACAGTAAAAAATACAGGCATAAGCGAGCATAAAAAGATAGACAGGTAGAATCACAGTGTTTCACATTAGGATCTAGCATCCCAATAGGCTCTCCGCTTACAGTTTTCAGTAACACAAATAGTAAAAATAGTTTAAAATGATTCAGTTTAAAAATAGTAAAATAAAAATAAAATAAAAATTATAAAATAGAACGGACATAAAAAATACAGGCATGAGCGAGCATAGTAAGATATGGCAAGTGACAACAATGCATAAAGTTTACAGACAATCCATGCTGATTGATCTGCCATAAGCAAGTGAAAGTTTACAGACAATCCATGCTGATTGATCTGCCATAAGCAAGTGAAGATTACAGTCTGTTCTAACAAACCAAACTGCCATGTATTAAAGTTTACAGACAATCCATGCTGATTGATCTGCCATAAGCATAAGATTACAGTCTGTTCTAACAAACCAAACTGCCACGTATTAAAGTTTACAGACAATCCATGCTGATTGATCTGCCATAAGCATAGTGTTTCACATTAGGATCTAGCATCCTAATAGGCTCTCTATTCAGTAATTAAAAAGTGCAATAACCGACGGACATAAAAAATACAGGCATGAGCGAGCATAGCAAATAATAAGAATAGTTTAAAATGATTCAGTTTAAAAATAGTCATCAGTAAGAAGTAAAAAGTGCAATAACCGACACGTGAATTTGATAGGCAGTGTAAAAGAGTAGGCAGGGTAAGAATAAATACAAGTTGTGTCAGGATATCCCTGATGTTTCCTCTTGCCACTAGGTGGTAGCAGATATCTATCAGTGAAATGCCTGAGCAAAGAGATAGGTTTTAAGCTGTCTTTTAAAGATGTCTAGCGAGTTGGCTTCCCTGATGTTTTGGGGTAGTTTGTTCCATAGTTTTGGGGCATAGTTGATAAAGGCTGCATTACCGATCCTCTTTTGACTGCTTCTGGGAGCCTCTAGTAGTCCAGCAGCTGATGATCGCAGTGTTCTTGCTGGTGTGTAATTTATTAGAGTGTTGGCGATGTAGCTAGGTCCCTGTCCATTTAGAGCTTTGTATGTAAGGAGAAGGACCTTAAAGTCAATTCTAAATGTTACAGGAAGCCAGTGTAAAGCGGCTAAGACTGGACTAATGTGCTCTCTCCTTTTGGTTCTAGTTAGCAGTCGGGCTGCAGAGTTTTGGATTAGCTGAAGCCTCTCTGTGGTTTTCTTAGGGAGACCTGTGAAAAGTGCATTACAGTAGTCTAACCGGCTAGATATGAATGCATGAATTAGCTTCTCAGCATCGTTCTGATTAATAAATGGTCGTACTTTTGCTATATATAGATGGAAGAACGATGTTTTCGTCACTTTGCTAATATGAGAATTGAAATTCAGTTCTGAATCTATGACAACCCCAAGACTAGTGACCTCAGATTTGATCCAAGGGGTTAGTCCCCCCAGGTTCTTTATTAATGTTTCTTTTTTAGTTTTGGAGCCGATAATTAGAATTTCAATTTTGTTCTCGTTTAGTTTCAGGAAGTTCTTACTCATCCATTTATTTATTGCCAGTAAGCAGTCTGTAATGGAGCTAATCGCTGTATCATTTGGTTCAGCAGATATGTACAGTTGTGTATCATCCGCATAGCTATGGAAATCTACATTATGTTCTCTGATAATATCACCCAGCGGTAACATGTAAAGGGAGAAGAGTAAAGGACCTAAGCAACTCCCTTGTGCAACTCCATAGTTGTTGTCGTATATATCAGACATGTGATCTCCTAGTTTAACATAGAATTTCCTCCCTCTGATGTATGTTTTAAACCAGCCTAGCACATGGTCTGAGAAACCGACATGGTTTTCAAGACGATCGATTAGAATATCGTGATCGATTGTATCAAATGCTGCACTGAGATCTAACAGGATAAGGATGGAGATCTTATTCTCGTCAGAGTTTAGTCTGAGGTCACTGATTATTTTGGTGAGGGCAGTTTCAGTGCTATGATGTTTTCTGAATCCTGACTGAAATTCTTCTAAGATGTTGTTTTCTTCAAGAAAGGAATTTATTTGAACTGAAACTATCTTTTCAAGTACTTTACTAATGAATGGTAGGTTGGATATTGGACGATAATTTGCCATTTCATTACTATCCAAGTTAGGTTTTTTTAGTAATGGCTTTACAACTGCTGTTTTAAAGGCATCCGGGAAAATACCAGTCCTAAGGGAAGTGTTTATGATATCTAGCACAGGGCTTGAAACACTATTAAATACCCGTTTGAAGAAAGCTGTAGGTATAGGGTCAATGTCTGAGGTGGAGTAGTTACATTCTGAGACAGTTTTGCAGAGTACATCTAATGTGATGCATGTGAAACTTCTCATGGTTACATTGCACGGTTTGCCGCAATCAACTTTATTTCCATCATGAGTAATGCTGGCCCTGATCAAGGTTATTTTGTTGTTAAAGAATAGTGCAAGTTCTTCACACTTAACCGTTGATGACTGAGGAGGTGTAGGGGCAGTGTTGAGTAGTACATTAATAGTGGAAAAGAGGATTCTGGAGTTTCCAGCATTTTCTGTAATGATTTTAGAGAAGTAATCTTTCCTTGCTAAGCGGATGGTTTTATTATAAGCAGTTAAAGCATCTTTGTATATATCACAGCATATGGTGGTTTTTGTTTTTCTCCATTTTCGCTCCGCTGCACGACATTTCCTTTTTTCTTCGTTGACCGTATTATAGTTTAACCAGGGCGAGGCTCTAGTTTTCTTCTTTTTCGTTTTTAATGGGGCGACAGAATTTAATATAGATGACATTGCATCATTGAGATTTTCTACCATTTCATTTAGAGAGCTGTCATGATTGTGTGCAGGTTCATGTAGTCTGATAAGATCAATGAACTTTGATTCAGCTTTGTCGTTTAGGAGCCTCTTTTTAACTATGATTTCTTTTTTTGTTTTAGTAAGGGTTATTTGAGTATCAAAAAATATACAGTGATGGTCGGAGAGAGGTAATTCAGTTATTGAGATATTTGTTATGCTTAGCCCAGTTGTTGTTATAACTAAGTCTAGTGTATTCCCAAGCCGGTGAGTTGCATTTGTTATATGCTGTATTAGGTACAGTTTCTACGCCTAATGTATATACTCTTTTCTTTCTGGACTCTTTTTGTATCACAAACAGTACTGTAATTGCAAATCTGGTATGTCATAAATGTATAGATGTAGCAGTACTGTCTATCTGTATGTCATATATGTTACGATGAATTGAAAATGGGGGACCCTGATGTAAACAAGACGAAAGTCTTTCTCTGGTCTGCATCCCCTTAACAATTGTATGTATTGAGCCGTACTGTACTGTATCCATTCTGCAATCTGTTAATAAAGTTTTCATTCATTCATTCATTCAGGTCAAAGCTATCCAGTAGATTTTTTAGTTCCATAGTTTTGGAGTCTGTTTTCTTATTAAAATGACTGTTCAGGTCTCCATTTAGGATCACCTTATCATATCCGGTAACACATAGTGAGATCAGTTCAGAGAGCTCCTGTATAAATACTGGTGAGTGTCTAGGCGGGCGGTATATTGTGACAATAATAGTTGATTCTGTTTTTAGTTCAATGGCAAGATATTCCATTGACATGAACTCGCCTAGTTCTGTGATTCTAAACAAGAGTTTTGAGGAGAAGATTGCTGCAACTCCTCCGCCCCTTTTATTTTTTCTGGGTATTTGAAAAAAGTTATAGTCTGGTGGACAAGCTTCTATCATTATTGATGTAGCTGTGTCATTATTTAGCCATGTCTCTACTAGGCAGATGCAATCTAAGTTATTTTCTTTAATCAGATCATTTACTAAGAAAGTTTTATTATTCAGTGATCTGACATTTAGGAAAGCTAATTTTATTTGTTGGACTTCTTTAGAGGAGGTCTGCTTTGGCTTGACCGTGATGGCCCTGAGGTTAATAGCAGGTAAACGCATTGATGGTGTATATTTTTCACCATGCCATTGGCTGGTTAGGATTACTTGTATGTTTTGAGAGATGGCATGGCAATTGTGCTATTCTGTACCGTACTGACTGTACTGTGCTTTCGGGGACATTTGATCAGACGAGATGGCCTTGTGTGATATGGGGGGGGGGGGGACAGGACGTCTTGTGCTGCTGTAATCCGTGGTGAGATTGTGTCCTTCATGACTATCTCTCGTGCTGGTATGAGCTTGGAGGCCATCAAGGCATGACGCATGTTTGCTGATAGGAGCTTTGAACCTAAGCGATTTGGGAAGAAGCCATTTCTTTGAAAACGTTCTGGGTTATTCCAGAAAACATTGAAGTTGTCAATGAATTTCAGGTTGTGTACGAGACATGCAGCCCCTAACCATGAATTAAAATTTAGGAGTCGACTGAATGCTTCCTGTCCTCTGCGAAAGCATGCAATTGGTCCACTGATGGACACAGACTGATGTTTGTCTAGTGTGTTCATTAAACGTGTGAAATCGTCTTTCAAAGTCTCTGTGCCAGTCTTCTTTCGCAGGATGTCAAACGATCCAGAGTGAATGACAATTTTTGTTATTCCCGGTCTGATTAGTGTTGGAAGTTTTTCGCCCAGCTCTTTGACAGATGTATTGTCTAGACAGATATTTTCTGTGTTTGCCATCTCCACATACCTTGTTGTGGAATCTCCAATCAGTATACAGTCTATTTTCTGTGTGAGGTTAGCATTTTTCTTTCCAACAGTTTTGGGGCCGTTTGTTTTTGGGCTAGGCCTAGTCTGCTGGTTCTTTCCACAGTCCTGTGGCCTTGGTGAAGCCTCGTTAGCCTTCTCAATAGCCGGCATGTTAACGCTGGTCCCGTACCTTCGGCGTTGGCTACCGCGACGTTCTCGGCACATGATAGTCTCTTCGCTGTTAGCCGTTCGCTCGGTCTGGGTCGTGTTTGCTAGCCGTGTCGCTAGTGGCTCTGTTTTCCTCGTCGTCTCGTCGTTAGCGTGTGCTCCGATGTGCCGGCTGTTAGCTTCGCTAGCATTAGCGTGAGCTCCGGCATGCCAGCTGTTTGCTTCGCTAGTGTTAGCGTGAGCTCCGGTATTCTTGCTATTAGCGTCGTTAGCGTGAGCTCCGTTTCGCCCGCTGTTTGCTTCGTTAGCGTCGTTAGCCACGCTTCTATGTCTCTTTGCTTTGGGTGTTGATATGCATGTTTCTGAGAGTAGGTTGAAACTATTTCTTGGCGGTACCGGGGGTGAGGTCCTGGTTCGTTTTTTTCTCTTTTTTTCCTTGACGTGATCCACTGCTTTGGTCTAGCTCCTTGGTTGTGCCAAGGACCGTCTTTTGGGTGGTGCTGTTCTGTAGCTACTAGCATAGGCCAGGTTTCAATCATGGTATTGTTGGCTATATTTGTAGTAGCTTCAAGCATAGAGTCAAGGAATTGCTCATTCTGCTGTATTTGGTACAGGGTAGAAACCCGAGCCTCCAGCTTTACAATCTTCATACGCATCTTCAAGCAATTAGTACATTCTGTGGGAGAGCCGAGTCCCGGCATATTCCCTTATTTCCTGTCTTTTCAGGTTAGGCTAAACTGAAGCTAAGCTAGGTACTTAGCTGGTGGTGGTGGTGATGATGATGATGATGGTGGTGATGGTGGTGGTGGTGGTGATGGTGGTGGTGGTGGTGGTGATGGTGGGTCACTCACTTCACAGCCGGGGTCTTTATGAAATATCATACAGGAGAGCTGTCTGTCGCTCTCTCCTAAACGGGGCAGCTTCCGTCGCTCTCTCCTACACGGGGGAGTTCCGTTGCCCTGGAGCTGTGCTATTACTCAGACAACCAAAACCACTGTCGTCTTCCGTCTCGTTAAAACTCAAAATGAAGTATGAAGTATTCTCGCCTTTCATAAATATCCTCGACTTCAGCAGTGCCCGACATAGTCCTTTGTGTGTAGCTGATAAGACGGGGACTTCTTCATCTTGCCTGTCCTCCCACGGAGAGATCTCGCTACTCGTCCTTATGCCTTCCTCATTTCCTTATTTTCCATTCCAGCTCTTTGTGTACAAGGAGCAGAGCAATCTCGCCTTTCAGCTGCTCGTTAAGTCGCAAATTATGGAGATGCCCATCAACCTTGAGGAACTCATGCGGTATCCCCTCTCACCTGTTCCTCATGCCCTTGGCTCTCCGGATGGCTATTTTGCTAAAACCAACAAGGCCACTATCCTTCACCATCTGCTGCAGGACAGGGACAAAGACGTACCTTACCCCAATGATGCCCTCTTCATACAGGATGGCAACGCTCTCTTCCACATGATGTCCAACCTCCCACCGACCTTCGGAGGGATTTGCATGCAGCTCCTGGACCAAATGGTTGCCAAGCACCATTTTGTGTTCTCTACAGATTGCTACCAGCCAGATTCCATCAAAGCCCAGGAGAGGCTCAGACGTGGCTCTTCTGAGAAGCGCATAATTGATGGTCCAAACACCCGGAGGCCCTATGACTTTAAGTCATTCCTTGGCAATGAGCTTAACAAGAAGCAGCTATGTGACCTGCTTCTCAGGGTCTGGGGGAGCAATGAGGCAGCATCCCGGATTGAGAAGAGCATGAAAGCAGTGGTGTGTGTTGACGGAAGATCTTATGACCTAACATCAACAAATGGAAAAGTATGTTGACAGAAAAAGCGTGACACACATACAATTGCAGACCATAATTGGGCTCTTAATACATATGACAAAAACTGCATAACTTAAAATGTTAATTTGTTAAAATGTGTAGTAGTATTAATTTACTTTGTTTGATTGTTACAGGTCCAGACTTCTGAGATCTATGAACTGCGATCCAACCAGGAGGAGACAGACAGCCGGATTGTCGTGTACCTCCACCAGGCTGTCAAATGGGGGTACAAGTCCAGTGTGGTGAGGACACCTGACACAGACATCCTGATGATCCTCCCCCACCATGCCAGCAGGATCAACCTCTCCATCTACCTTGACCACGGCTCTGGCAAACATCGCACACTGATAAATGTGACAGAACTGTCGGAATCACTGGGCCCTGACTACTGTAGCACACTTCTGGGATTCTACGTCTTTACTGGAGAGGACTGTACCAGCGCTTTTAAAGGCAAAGGCAAGGTGAATCCCCTGAAGAAGCTGGAGAAGACTCCTAAACTCCACAAAGCTTTCAGGCACCTTGGTGCAGACTGGATGGTCACTGATGAGCTTTAAGAGGAGATGGAGAGCTTCACATGTATTATGTATGGCCAAGCACGGATGACATCAGTTGACACAGTATGGGTGAAAATGATGAGAAAGATGGTCGGCGCTGACAAAGTCCTGGACTCTAAGTCAAAAGTAGACCTGGAACGCCTGCCTCCCCCCAAGGTCTGTCTCATTCCACATGTCCAGCAAGCCAACTACAGAGTCGCCTTCTATAAGAGAGCAGACAAGGCAATAATCGAGAGCCCAAAACCACATGATCCAGGCATGGGCTGGGAGAAGACAGGAGAAGAGGAGGTGTTGGAACCGGTCTGGGCAATTGGACCCATCCTCCCTCCTTCTCTTGTTGAGGTACTGGCTCAGAGAGCAGAGTCAGAAGAGCACGCAGCTCTTGACAAGGTGACCGATTACACCAACAATAACTTGTCTGTGGGTGAAGTGGATGGAGAGTACGAGCATGAGGATGAAGAGCTAGAGATGGAAGAAATTGAATTAGAAGATCTCTTCAGTGACGATGAGGATGATGAGTAGTTTAGGTCAGCAAGTTGGTAGTGACATGAAAAAGTAAATGTATTCATTGTTCAAGTTGTAATTATATCACACTTACATAATCTTTCATGTTTGATTTTGGTGCAATAAAGAGTTAAAAATAAACCCAACAAGATTTTATTTAATCATTTCATTTCATTTAAATGATTAGAGAAAAACTGATTGTGAACATATATTCACCCTATGTGTTGAAAAGGTAGTTGGTCATACACACATATTTTGCATTTTTTGCTGTTTTTGTCCAGAAATACAGTCAAAATGTTGTCAAATGTCAAACATAACCATTCCATTGAATTCCTAGGGTCAGAATTGTATGGAAAAATGTATTCATTTGTCTCTGTATGTTGTTTACTTCAAAGGTTATGCTCTTGCTACATCAAATTTTAAACACAGACAGGGAAACACAAATCTAACAAAATGGAAACAACAACGACAACATAGACAACGAACATAACAAACATAAATGGCAGATGACAATGTTAATTAGGTGCGTGAGCTGATGCCAGATCTGCCACATCTGGCTCAGCCCACCGGTTGCCAATGTTGTATTGTGAAGTGTATTAAAGGGGGGTTGTGAATGTCTGAGTCCTGGACCAACCGAACCGGGGGGAGGGTTGCCGGCTGGTCCCACAGGACCGGGGGAAGGGTTACACTCTTTGCCTCTTCATTCACCGTCCATGCTTCTGCTCCGTATGAAAAGACTGACATAACATACGTTTCCAAAATCCTGGTCTTCGTTTTCCAACTTATGTTTCTTCTCAATAATTCTTTATGGTTCCAGAATGCGCCCTTTGCAATTCCGGTTCTTCTCTTAATGTCCATATTAGCTCTTCCACCTTCACTGATCCAGCTTCCAAGGTACATGTACTCCTTCACTTGTTCAAGTTTTTCTCCATACACCTGTATTTTACAAACAGTTCCTGGTGTTTTTTCAATGATCATTACTTTAGTTTTCTTTGTGTTTAGCGACATTCCATAGTTTTTGCATTCGACATTCAGCTTATTGTGAGGATGGGGTTCTGGTGGAGCCCAATAGCGAACACAGGAGGAGAGAGAATGGAGCGGTTTAGGGTGTTTTAATAGTTTCCCCCCAAACAGACAAGTATCAACTGTAGGAATGTATAACAGGAGGGGATGAATGTTCTTGGGGGGGTAGCACAGGTGTACTCCTTGTGCAGTACGAGATGGTCCTTGAGCAGGTGCACTCCTCGTGCAGTAGGAGAGGACGGTAGACACTGGCTGTGTCGGGGTTGATAACAGGAACTCCGTAGTCAGGCACCAGGGGTCCAGACAGGCACGCTGGAGCGGAGATCCTGGGTGACACTGGAACGGATGTCCTTGGGCACAAGAGAGGGAGGTTAGAACAGGGAAGTCAACAAGAGCGGGTAGCAGAGCTTCAGGTCGAGACGTCGTACCTGGGAAAGCAGTTTAACACTGCGACGCCGGATGACAGGCTCTGCCAGATGATATAGAGCCTGCTTGATGAGGTAATCCCTTGCAGCCGTGCTAATTGATCCTCATCAGGCAGGCTCGGGCCCCGATCGTGACAGGACCCCCCCCTCGACGGGCGCCTCCTGGAGGCCCCCCAGGCTTGTCCGGGTGGCGTCGATGGAAGTCACGGACGAGTTCTGGGTCCAGGATCATTCCCTGGGAGACCCAGTTGCGCTCCTCTGGGCCGTAGCCCTCCCAGTCCACAAGGTACTGATGCCCACGGCCACGAGGACACGTGTCCAGCAGCTGGCGGACAATGTAGGCCGGGTGGTCACCGATGACCAGCGGAGGAGGAGGCTCTGGAGCAGGAGGAGACAGGGGACAGGAGACCACCGGCTTCAGCTGAGAGACATGGAAGGAGGGGTGAATGCGCATGATGGCGGCGAGCTGGAGTTTAACGACCGAGGGGTTAATGATGGACAAGATCTTGTAAGGACCAACAAAACGGGGGGTGAGTTTGCGGAACAAAGACTTGAGTGGCAGGTCTCGGGACGAGAGCCAAACCATCTGACTTGGCTGGTAGTCAGGAGCCGGGGTCCGGTGGCGGTTTGCGAAGCGGCGGTTCGGCTCAGCAATGCGGAGCAGCGCGGCCCTCGTGTCCCCCCATATCCTCCTGCAGCGGCAAAGGTGGTCCTGCACCGAAGGGACGGCGAGCTCCTCCTCCTGCGCAGGGAACAGCGGGGGTTGGTAGCCCAGGGATGACTCAAAGGGAGACTGACCTGTGCCCGCGGAGGACAGCGAGTTGTGGGCGTACTCGATCCACGGCAGGAACGTACTCCAGTCGGAGGGGTCCCGGGTCGTCACGCAGCGGAGGGCGGATCCCAGGTCCTGGTTGGCCCGCTCCGACTGACCGTTGGTCTGCGGGTGGAACCCGGAGGAGAGGCTGACCGTGGCCTTCCATACCTGGGAGATAAACTGCGGACCCCTGTCGGAGACAATGTCCACCTGAGAAACCTGGGTGTTGTTTTCAACCAGGCCATGAACCTAGACAAATATGTCAAAACACTCACACGCACCTGCTTCTTTCACCTTAGTAACATTGCAAAACTATGCACCATCATATCTCACTCTGAACTAGAACTGTCCGTGCATGCTTTTATTTCCTCTAGGCTTGACTACTGCAACTCACTTTTCACCTGTCTCACCAAATCATCCACAAACAAACTACAAATGGTCCAAAATGCTGCAGCCAGGCTACTCACAAGGTCAAAAAAATCATGTCACATCACTCCCATTCTGGTATCCCTGCACTGGCTCCCGGTACACTATAGAATTCACTTCAAAGTCCTCACTTTCACTTTCAGAGCACTTCACGGTCAGGCCCCTATCTACATCACTGAACTCATTCATCCCTACACCAACACCCGCTCACTCAGATCTGCCGATCAGCACCTCCTGGTGGTCCCCAGGTCCAGGCTGAAAACAAGGGGTGATCGAGCCTTCGAGGTGACAGCACCAAGGCTCTGGAACGCTCTCCCCCTGGACCTGCGAACTGCCCCCTCTGAAAACTCTTTTAAAAAACAACTAAAAACACATTTGTTCAGACAGGCCTTTGGTCATACATACTGTAGGCACTTTTTCTTGTCCTCACTGTTCCTATAGTTTTGTTTTAATTAGTGACTCATGATTTTATCCAAATTCTTTTATTCTACTTTTTCTATCTGGTTTCACTGTTTTTTAACTGCTGTCTGTTGTTGTTGTCATTTATTTCTGATTTTGATTTATTGTGTTTTTTATATTAAGCTGTAGTGTAAAGCACCCTGTGCATTCGTGCTGTGAAGGGTGCTATATAAATAAAAGTCATTCATTCACCGGGATCCCGTGGAGACGGAAGACGTGGAGCACCATCAGGTCCGCGGTCTCTGAAGCAGAGGGGAGTTTGGGGAGAGCAACAAAATGCACGGCCTTCGAGAAACTGTCCACGATAGTGAGAATGACTGTGTTACCGTGTGAGGGAGGCAGACCGGTGACGAAGTCCAGGGTGACGTGCGACCAGGGCCGACCGGGAACAGGGAGCGGCCGGAGGAAAACCGGCAGGTGGTTGGTGGGAAGCCTTCCCACGAGCACAGACGGTACACGCCAGGACGAAGTCGCGGGTGTCCTCCCTCATGGTGACCCACCAGAAGTGCCGCTTCAGCAGGGACAGGGTACGGTTGATTCCAGGATGACAGGCGAACCGGGAAGCGTGGACCCACTGGAGTACTTGGGAACGGACAAGGTAGGGGACAAAAAGCCGGTTAGGTGGGCCGTTACATGGATCAGGCTGGACGCGTTGGGCCTCCCGGACGACGGACTGGATCTCCCAGGTGGCGGCGCCCACCAGACAGGAGGAGGGGAGGATAGTGTCCGGGTGCGCGGAACCCTCTTCGGGGACAAACTGCCTGGAGAGGGCGTCCGGCTTGACATTCTTGGAGCCAGGCCTGTAAGTCAGGGTGAAGTTGAATCTGGTGAAGAACAGTGCCCAGCGTGCCTGGCGGGAGTTCAGACGCTTGGCCGTCTGGACGTAGGCGAGGTTCTTGTGGTCAGTCCAGAGCAGAAAGGGGATCTCCGATCCCTCCAGCCAGTGTCTCCATTCCTCGAGAGCCAGTTTGACTGCCAGGAGCTCCAGGTTCCCGATGTCGTAATTGACTTCCGCTGGGGTCAGGCAGCGAGAGATGAAGGCGCAGGGATGCAGTCTCTGGTCGAGAGCGGAGCGTTGGGAGAGGACCGCCCCTACTCCGGTACTTGAGGCATCCACCTCCACCACGAACTGGCGGGACGTGTCTGGCTGGACGAGGATGGGCGCGGAGATGAAGCGCCGGCGCAGCTCGGTGAAGGCGGAGTCCACTCTGTCTGACCAGATGAAGGGCACGGAAGGCGAGGTGAGCTGGGTGAGGGGTGCAGCGACCTGGCTGTAGTACCTGATGAAACGCCGGTAGAAGTTAGCAAACCCCAGGAAGTGTTGGAGCTGCTTGACGTTGGTGAGACGGGGCCAGTCGGTCACCGCCTTGATCTTCTCGGGATCCGCCCCGGATCTTGCCTCCCTCGATGATGTAGCCGAGGAACCCGATGGAGGAGACGTGGAACTCACACTTCTCCGCCTTGACGAACAGCTTGTTCTCCAGCAGGAGTTGGAGGACCCGGCGGACATTCTGGATGTGCTCTTCCATAGAGCGGGAGAAAATCAGGATGTTCAGATAAACAAAGACAGAGCGGTTAAGGACATCACGGAGAACGTCGTTGACAAGGGCCTGGAAGACAGCAGGGGCGTTGGTCAACCCAAAAGGCATTACCTTGTACTCGAAGTGTCTGAGCAGTGTCTTAAAGGCTGTCTTTCATTTGTCTCCCTCCCAGACGCGGACAAGGTGATAGGCATTTCTGAGGTCCAACTTCGAGAAAATGGTGGCACCTTGCAGGGGTTCGAAAGCAGAGTTAATCAATGGTAGGGGGTACTTGTTCTTGACCGTGATGTTGTTGAGACCCCGGTAGTCGATACAGGGGCGAAGGGAGCCATCCTTTTTGGACAGAAAAAAGAATCCCGCGCCGACAGGAGAGGAGGAGGGGGTAATAATGCCCGAGGCCAGGGACTCGTGGACGTATTTCTCCATGGACTCCCTCTCTGGGCGTGAGAGGTTAAACAGGCGACTAGCGGGGAGCGGGGCTCCCGGGAGCAAATCAATAGCACAGTCGTACTGGTGATGAGGTGGCAGGGAGAGAGCCTCTTGTTTACTAAACACAGCCTCTAGGTCGTGATAAATTGGAGGAACAGTCGAAAGGTCAATAGGTTCGTTGGGAAGGGGAGAACCTGCGGCTGCCAGTGGCGACCGTGCCGACCGTAGACAAGAGGCGTGGCAGTGAGCACTCCAGCTCGTGACTGAGCCCGTTGGCCAATTTATTACAGGGTTGTGTAGCTTTAGCCACGGCATGCCTAGCACGATGGGATTATGGGGGGATTCAATGACATGGAAACGGATCTCCTCGCTATGATTACCGGAGAGTTGAAGGCGGAGAGGCGTGGTGTGGCGGGTTATTTGCGAGAGCAACCTCCCGTTTAGGCCTTGAGCATCGCAGGGGATTGGCAAGGCGTCGGTGGCAATGTGGTAGTGGGACACTACCCCAGCGTCAATGAGGTTTTCGTCTGCGCCCGAGTCGACCAGCACGGACAGAGGGAGTGATTGACCGGTGAGGTAAAGCGTGGCACTGAATTGCATATTTGGACCGGAGCTGGGAACAAATTTAAGGCTTGTGCACTGTCGAGCCCCGTCGTTTGGGCAAACCGAACATGAAGCGATGGAGTGGCCTAGTTGCCCGTAGTACAGACATGCCCCTGACCTGAGTCTGTGACGGCCATCGCGGAGAGGGAGGCAATAGCGGTCGAGTTCCATAGACTCCGAGTCGTCGGCTCTGCGGCTCTGCAGCGGCACACTGTTAACGGTAGGGATGCACCGAATGGGAAATTCTTGGCCGAAACCGATACCGAAAATAGGAAACAGTTGGCCGAAAACCGAATGCCGAAAGGCCGAAAATGATTCATAGAATAGAATTTTTTTTACCAATGTTGTTCAGCTACCTGATTATGGAAAAATATATGATTATGGCAAAACTTAACTTAAATAATAAATAATCACTATTATGGGTCCATAAAACATTTATTCAGCACTTCTGAATGCATACAGTACATTAATTCCAAGTCAAGGGCATTTTCTTTTCACTGTAGGATAACTACAACAAAGTGCATTCAGAACAAAACCAATGTGCTTTAAAACTGCATAAAGATCTGCACACATGAGAGGGAGAATAGCTTATAGCAGACTTAATGATGTTACTGTAGTGGCTACAGTAAGCATTTTATATAAAAGTACTCTGTATTTTTGTATGACAACTAATAAAGAAACTTGAACTACTGTCATAATTCACGGCGTTCTAGCCTACATGGAAGGACTGTTGTATTTACTACATCTCCCGTGACTATTAGCGGGGATGACGTAGCTTTAAGAGAGACTAGTGAAAGAGGACCGGAAGCCTTGTTAGCTAGCTTAACGCTAACTTTAATCAAAAAGGGTTTTAACCGCGACGGGCATATAGTAATGGTGAGGATATAAAGCATGTTAAAGACGCATTTATTGGACGCGTCGCACGCAGAGTTTACATAGAAACAGCGCGACTCCCGAGTCCCAAGAGGAGTTATCACAGGCTGCAGAACGCAGGACTGAAGAGCTCACGTCGCGCATGTAATGACTGAAGCCGCGTTTTGATGATATCATCACAACAACACGCGTTAGGTTACAGGTTGTTTCTGTTCTTTGACATTCAGTGATATATTTTCGGTGAAAAAACTCTTTCGGCCGAAAGCCAAAAGGCCATTTTTGGCCATTTTCGGGCGAACATTTTCAGTGGCCGAATATTCGGTGCATCCCTAGTTAACGGTGTGCTCCGGATCACCAGCTCTGCGGCTCTGCAGCGGCACATTTTAACGGCGCTGGCTTTTTCACGGCGGCGCTCCCTAAGACGCGCGTCCAAATCTCTGGCCAAGTTAATCAAATTCTCAAGGGAAGTGGGCTTCTCTTTAGACGCCAATTCGTCTTTTAGGACGTCGCTGAGGCCCTGGCGGAAAGCACCTAGTAATGGCTCGTCGGTCCACTGGGAACCAGCTGCCAGGATACGGAATTCAATAGCATACTCGCTCACGCTGCGGTGTCCTTGGCGGATGGTGAATAAAGCGGCCGTTCTATCTGAACCACCGGGGGGATGGTCGAAAACCTTCGCATGTCGTCGCCGATGTAATTGGAGTACGAATCGCAGAGAGGGGAATTTACTGAAGTGGAGGGCGGTTGCCCATTCTAACGCAGGACCCGTGAGCAAACCAGACAGGTAGGAGATCTTGGATTTGTCGCTCTGGTAAGTTAGTGGTTGTTGCCCAAATTACTAAATCGCATTGGTAGAGAAAGGTGAACGCCCCCTCGTCTGTGAGCCTCACTCTCTCTGCTCCAGGTGTGACAGGTGACGCCCCCCTCCTCTCTCTCTCTCTCTCTCTCTCTCTCTCTCTCTCTCTCTCTCTCTCTCCTCTCTCTCTCTCTCTCTCTCTCTCTCTCTCTCTCTCTCTCTCTCTCTTTCTCTCTCTCTCTCTCTCTCTCTCTCTCTCTCTCTCTCTCTCTCTCTCTCTCTCTCTCTCTCTCTCTCTCTCTCTCTCTCCAGGTGTGACAGGTGACGCCCCCCTCGTCTGTGAGCCTCTCTCTCCAGGTGTGACAGGTGACGCCCCCTCGTCTGTGAGTCTCTCTCTCTCCAGGTGTGACAGGTGACCGCCCTCCTCCTCTCTCTCTCTCTCTCTCCAGGGTGTGACAGGTGACGCCCCCTCGTCTATGAGTCTCTCTATCTCTCCAGGTGTGACAGGTGACGCCCACCTCGTCTGTGAGCCTCTCTCTCTCTCTCTCTCTCTCTCTCTCTCTCTCTCTCTCTCCAGGTGTGACAGGTGACGCCCCCCTCCTCTCTCTCTCTCTCTCTCTCTCTCTCTCTCTCTCTCTCTCTCTCTCTCTCTCTCTCTCTCTCTCTCTCTCTCTCTCTCTCTCTCTCCTCTCTCTCCAGGTGTGACAGGTGCCTCTCTCTCTCCAGGTGTGACAGGTGACGCCCCCCCTCGTCTGTGAGCCTCTCTCTCTCTCTCCAGGTGTGACAGGTGACGCCCCCCTCGTCTGTGAGGCCTCTCTCTCCAGGTGTGACAGGTGACGCCCCCCTCGTCTGTGAGCCTCTCTCTCTCCAGGTGTGACAGGTGACGCCCCCCTCGTCTGTGGCCTCTTGTCGTATATTCTATACAATACCTAAGGTTATTTGCAGCACAAGAAGGGTCGCTAACTGGAAGGAGGAAAGGAGAGCGATGGAAACATGGTCTTCTCCCCTGACTTAGTCAGATGAGAAATAAACGTGCAGTCCAGACAAAAGGAACTATATTTCAACTCAACTGATTTATTTGCCAAAGGGCCAAAGGTGGTTAAGGCATCAGTTTACACACAGGAATTATTCAACATAATACATGATTGTACAGAAGGTTTGATGAGGTTAATATAATCAAAATAGCCCAAAACACAGTGGCTGCTTCACATCAAGACAGTTCTGCACATAAATAGTGGTCATGCTATGTATGAAACGAGAATGTACTAAGCCATACACATGGGCACAACCTGGTCTAAGGTAGGAATCTGTACATGTTACTCTAACCAACAATAATGAGTCCATGATTCTACTAACATGTATAACAGCACATTTCTCTGGTGGATCGATGGAGGCTCAGCCGGACCCCCCTGGGGCCGGGTCGGTGGGCTGGCCTGCCAACTAACTGCACTGCTCTAATACTTATAGGTTTAAATGACCTCACTTATTTTTAAACTGGTTCAACCAATCACAAGTCTCGGTCTTCTTGTTGGGGCTGCTCTGCCCCCACATGTCCTTGTCCTCGTGTGGGGGTTGGTGTCGATGGCCCCCTCCTTTGGGCTGTGGCTTCTCAGTTGGACAGAGGCCTGTGTCTCCTCTGAATGCATCAAACACTTCAACATTCCTTCATGTACCATTTTGATTTTCCCATATATATGGTTTGTGTAATGACCTATAGATCTCTCATATCATCCCAGTACAGTCATTGCTTCTAGGCTGATACCAGACATCATATAGGAGACCACACCAACCTTTATTTACGAGATAATATAACTGTGATAAATATACCAGGATTTATAACAAGAGTGAAATAACACTATTACTTTCATACTCGGGTGACATTCTAAATGGTATTCTTCTTTGTAAGTTACCTTCTATATTGATATGGTTAATGTAATAAGTTACATATTTTAATACCAGATTTCCTATATAAAGTATGCTGACTTGATACTTCCTTGGATGTGTCAGAATTATATTTAGCCTTCTGCTAGTTAGAGTGAGTCACCATTTCGTCTGTGGGGTGCGACTTATTTACATAGTCTTTGATTGTCCCCTGCAGGCTTTTATGACCTGCAACTGTTGTTCTCTAATCCAGTCTTACCCTGAGCGGGGGTTGTAGAAATGTCTATTCTAACACCAATAATCACTTTTGGCTAAGCCCTGCTTTTAAATTATGGATTCTCTAATTATTCACACATATTAGTTATGAAATTCAATGTCAATATCACCACACTCTCTCTCTCTCTCTCTCTCTCTCTCCAGGTGTGACAGGTGACGCCCCCCTCGTCTGTGAGCCTCTCTCTCTCTCTCTCTCCAGGTGTGACAGGTGACGCCCCCTCGTCTGTGAGTCTCTCTCTCTCTCCAGGTGTGACAGGTGACGCCCCCCTCGTCTGTGAGCCTCTCCCTCTCTCCAGGTGTGACAGGTGATGCCCACTTGTCTGTGAGCCTCTCTCTCTCTCTCTCCAGGTGTGACAGGTGACGCCCCCTCGTCTGTGAGCCTCTCTCTCTCTCCAGGTGTGACAGGTGACGCCCCCCTCGTCTGTGAGCCTCTCTCTCTCTCTCCAGGTGTGACAGGTGACGCCCCCTCGTCTGTGAGCCTCTCGCTCTCTCTCCAGGTGTGACAGGTGACGCCCCCTCGTCTGTGAGCCTCTCTCTCTCTCTCCAGGTGTGACAGGTGACGCCCCCTCGTCTGTGAGCCTCTCTCTCTCTCTCCAGGTGTGACAGGTGACGCCCCCTCGTCTGTGAGCCTCTCTCTCTCTCTCCAGGTGTGACAGGTGACGCCCCCTCGTCTGTGAGCCCCTTTCTCTTTCCAGGTGTGACAGGTGACGCCCCCTCGTCTGTGAGCCTCTCTCTCTCCAGGTGTGACAGGTGACGCCCCCCTCGTCTGTGAGCCTCTCTCTCTCTCCAGGTGTGACAGGTGACGCACCCACATCAGCAACAAACTCAAATGGGACATTAACACCACTGCCATCATCAAAAAGGCCCAGCAGCGCCTGTACTTCCTCAGACAACTGAGGAAGTACAGAGTCCAACAAAACCTGCTGGTCCAATTTTACACTGCCATAATTCAAAGTATCCTCACCTCATCCATCACAGTCTGGTACGGTTCCATGGACAAACACACTAAACACAAACTACAAGGCATCATCAAGACAGCCTCCAAAATAATTGGCTGCCCCCTCCCCTCTCTGGACTCCATCTACACCTCACGCACAGTCACCCGCTCTGTTAAAATAGTCAAAGACCCCTCTCACCCAGCACACCACTTATTCCAGCACATGCCCTCAGGTCGCTACAGGTCCATCCTAACCAGACATACACGTTTCACAAACAGTTTTTTCCCCACAGCAGTCCGAACACTGAACACCCTGGCCCGCCCCCCTTCGCACAAACGGGCAAGCATCTGTCACCGACCGACACTGTTACCGTGACTGTCCTATATGTATTTATGTATATATGTTTTGACGTTTTTCATGTTTGATATAACCAGTGCTCAACATCTGTACCGAAATCAATTACCACCAACCATCGTTGTGTGGCATTAAAGTATCTTGTATCTTGTATCTGTGAGCCTCTGTCTCTCTCCAGGTGTGACAGGTGACGCCCCCCTCGTCTAATAATAATAATAATAATAATAATAATAATAACTTTATTTGTATAGCACTTTTCATACAGAAATTGCAGTTATATTATCGTATAGCTTACGCTCTGCTCTCTAGTGGAACTATCCCTGTATCCAATCTGTTGAAGTCCCACAAACAACAGTGACACTTTTTGTATTGACATCCTGTTACCTCTCTGTCTTATGTCACTTGTATGATGTACTATTATGATTATAATTATGATGCACTTGTATGATGTATGAAGGACCATGTATATCACAGCGGTACAATTGGTCCGTCCTCTGTTAAATACTGTGGGCTTCAGGACGGTGTAATTACCTCCCCCAGACAGGTCATATCTTCTGCAAGACACATTCCAGCAGAATGAACGCTTTCTACAAGCAGTTAACCCGTTGCTGTCACACTACTGATGATTGAGCTACATACGTAATGTGTAAGACATATGACCAATGATTACTGTATACTGTATTGTACATGTATATATATCTGTTTATATATATAAGCGTACAGGCTATTTATGCTGAAGGAGTATATAGCGTATATGATTGTATATCACAGCAGTGCAATTGTTTCATTCCCTGAATACTGCTGGGCGCTTTTAGGAATGTGCTCCCGGTGTATGACCTTGTTGGCCTCTGCTAGCCTACTAGATACAGATAGAGACTTAGGGATTTTCCACAGTACCGTACTCTGTTTCAGTAAAACCGTTACTATTATTTTTTTAAGTTACTACCCAGTGGAGTAGACATGAGCCAATGGCAAAGATACACGTTGAAAGAAGGAGTGCTTGTCTGTGCTTACTATATAATGCTACGGACCTGTGTATATAAGTTACTGCTCGCTCGCTCTTGGGGGGTGAGATTTTTATAGCACCAGACAAGGTTTAGCGGTGTATGGAACCTAGTCTGGTTATTTTTCAGAGTATTTCCTCCCCATGAAGAATACTCTTTAGATTCGAAGAGCTATGCTAATTGCAGGTTACTGCTTTTAGCTAAAGTTATATAAATGATATAATATATATATATATATATAGAGGTGGGCATAGATAAATTTTTTTAATCTAGATTAATCTATCTGCAATCCTGGATTTAATCTAGATTAATCTAGATTAAAATGGCTAAAAAAAAAAAAAAAAAAATGCCGAAGGCATTCAACATATGTGTTCCTTATGTTTCTCAGGCCAGGTGGCCCATTACACCATGAGCCCATCTCCCGTTTCCAAAATGCATTACAGACTGTTTGAAAAAGATGTTTTGCTATGATAATTGGTAATGAAATATCAAAATAATGTTCAATAAGATGTACTTGTGTTTAATAAGTTGTTTTATTCAGAAGTTAACACAAATAAATAATATTACCAGTACAGTACAGTATCTAGCACACTCTCAGGAGCAAAACAGAAAGAAGCATTTCAAACTTGAACTATGTGACATGGCTTGAATCAACTGCTCCAGTGGAGTTGCGTGGCCAATGGTGTCAACTGTGGTTGTACTGGGCAGCTCCCAGGTGTGAATGGAACTGTGTGAATGTGAAGCAGGGCGTTCCTGAAAAAGAGCATCTGTGCTCAGCGAACCTACCCTGGGTAAATAAAGGTAAAAAATGTATTAATGCGTTAATTATATTATCGCGCGATACTAGTATAGCGTTAACGCAGCACGTTAACGCCGTTAACACTTTGGGTGCCGGGAGCCGTCTTTAGACGTCTTTGCTGGCCATGCTAAAGTTGCCGGGGGACGCTGTACGTCGTCTTTATATCAATATTTCAAAAATCTGCGATCGGATTCATAATGTCCCTCCGCTGGCCTGAGATCCACCAGCAGGACCCACTGAGCTCTCGAGTGGCCGATCAGCGCAAGCGCTTAACAGGAAGCGCACTAGAGGTTTTGCTAGACGTCCGTATTGCTTCCGGCCACTCGGTACATGTCCCGTGACTCTAGCTCGTCACTCTACATAGCGATCGATTGCCAATAACTCGATAAACAACATGATTTGGACGTATATACCATTATACAAGCTGGAGATGGACCGGGTAATAATATATCCCATAATGATAACATTTCTACTCGACGATGATCGCCCAACGGCGCGCGGAGACTGGGGTGAGTTTCAGCGTGTAACGTTACCGTCTTCGATAATAACTGATATTATCAACATTTGACCCACATTAGATGATTGGTATAACGCTGCCCACGGAATTATAAACGCCCCCTCGCCCATCCGGTCAACATCAGATGACGTGTAGTAACTTCTAGAAGTACGTCTAGTTGGAATTTTTTATATCGCGCTGATTGCCATCAAACCGTATTTCATCATCAATATAATGCATTTGGGGCTATATATCACGTTCTGGAGAAAGCTGCAGAAAGAGATGAAAACATACTTATACATTAGACCATACTTTACTATGAATATGTGAATGAAAAAGTTTAACGTTGCTACACAATGAACAATATACATATAGGACTTTGAATGGGCCCTAATAATGGCAATGTAGCAATAGAATTTAAAAAGTTATAGCCCTGCAAAGAAGGGGACTTTCTCCATAGACAAATAGCGCTGGCAATCTATGGTATATCATTAATTTCACCTTAGGCAACCAAAGTGTTAACGGCCCAGCTCTAATATATATATATATCACTATTTTGCTTGCAAGCACCAGTATCTCTGTATGCGACAGGCCTATCAGATTTGTGGGGATTTGAGAGTCTCGGCCTAGCAGGACGCTGCAGGGCCGGACGATCAAGTCACTGATTTATGGGTCTGTCAAACTGATCGGAGGTTCTGGGGCTTACAAATGATTATTAATATTATTACGCTAATATTACACTATTATTAGTAGTACTACTTATTAAATAGTAGTGCTGTGAATATGACAATTAGATGAAAGGAGTTTTCCCAAACAGACATTCAGTTTATTACACATAACGAAGAGGTTAACAACTCTTCTACGCTTATATTTCATATGAACTGGATAAAACTAACTAGTGACTATGAAATAAGCGTGATTAGGATTAGTAATTGACTCGAGAACTTGGCGAGTTTAGCACCTCGCTGGGGGATATCGAGCGGCCACAGGGTTCTATCTCGAATAGGAGTTGAGATTTTTGGAGACACCTGTAGCTCTTATCACAATCTAACACTGAAAAAGTTTTCTCCACATGTACACACCCATCCGCCTGGCCACACCCACATCTGCTCCTCTACATAAGCGGGGTCGTGGCCACACTAACAGCTCCTTCCCTATTTTCACCACCGTAAAGTGACTGTATACACCACTTTGAGTTTAGTGCCGAAATAGTTGTTGGAAAGGAGCTACGTTGACATTGTATCTTTATAGAGATAATGTCTTCACCGTCGGAGGGTCTAGACCAGGGGTGGCCAACCCGCGGCTCGCGAGCCGCATGTGGCTCTTTCCCCGTCAATGTGTGGCTCTTCCATAAAAAAATATATATATATGTATAATTTTTTTTTTTTTTCTTTTTTTTTTTTATGTCACTCATTCCATAAGGACGTAGAATAAACATAATTTTTTTTTGTAATGGTCCATTTGCATGTTCTTGGTATCTGAATCTAGGGACATCTATGGATCAGTGTCAGAAATAGTGTGTCTGTTACTAGGCTTGAGTAAATTGTAATGAACCAAAGGAGAATATCAATTCTATTCATAAAAAAAAAAAAAATCTTTGACTGTGAATAACACCATGCTAAAATTGACCAGACCTGAAAAATCTGATGATTTAAACAGATGGTTTTGTAAATACAGTACTGAATTCTGCCATCTTTTTTATAATGTAAATTTCTCCATTTTTCATCGTATTGCAACACTGTTTTTTGCAAGACGTTCACAGAAAGGTAGAGAAACTAACTGCGCTCTGTTTTATGGCAATAATGTTCAGCTTTGTGGGAGATAATCCCAAAAAATAAGAGAAATAAAAAAGTAAATCCAGAAGTCAGATGATTGACAGGGGCTGGTGTGACCTGGGTAGGGTCGTTTTTCGAAATTCGAAAGCCCTGAGTCTCTTCCTTCAAAATTTGAAAGCCCTGAGTCTCTTCCTTCAAAAGACTACACTCACTTTTGGCTGCGCCACTTCCTCCTGTCAATATGCGCCGGTTTCCGACTCAATGCCCTGAGATTTCTATAATCTTATATTTCACTAATAACAGTTAAAATCATTGGTAAACAAACGGAATGCTGAAAATATACACTTTTACTGTATATCTCGGGCTTAAGAGGTTAACCCTGTGAGGCCCAAATTAAAAAGACATTAGCAACTTCAGAGGCCAGAGGGTGGGACATATAAACACATTTACTATCAAATAGCATTGTGAGGCTGAACAACAGGACCAATTGACTATACTGTACATGTGCTTAAAAATGTTCAAATAAACATTATTTTTTTAAATGGCTAAAAGTGATTTTGTAATTTTGTAACCATGGGTCTCACAGAGTACTTTTAACCCTGTGAGGCCCAAATAAAAAAGATATTAGCAACTTCAGAGGCCAGAAGGTGAGACCTATAAACACATGAAGGGTGCCGTGACTGAAAAAAAAGGTTGAGAAACGTTGGTATATGGTGTGGCTCTTTGTGGTACCACAGTAATTTTTGTGGCTCTTAGTCTCTGACTGGTTGGCCACCCCTGGTCTAGACGCTCGCAACGTCACCCTCCACCAGCGCTTCACTATCGCCGCGTCCTCCGTGCGTCGTGGGGCGTCTCTGGCTCCGCGGTCGTGGCAGCCAGATACGCCTGGGCGGCGCCCGGTGGTGAGTTTGCCTCGCCGAAGGGCCGTTGAGCCTCCATCTCCTGTGAGATGGCCGGGTTCCGGCCCTGGTTCCCCCGCCAGTGGACAGTCGACCGAAAGGCCGACAGCTCCTCCGGAGGCTGGGGATTTGCAACGCAGTCTCTTCGCCTCTGCTTGCTCTCGTCGTAAGGCGGTGAGTGGCAGGGGCGAACGGCCTGGCTTTAGTGTTGCGCTGGAGCCGGAGGAGAGTTCTCTTGCCTCTTCTCCATTTCCGATGGAGACTGATGATTAGATGGATGGGGCGGGAGCTCTCTTGTTCGAAGTTCCAGTAGAGACGTATCACTCTCCCCCTCGGGGAATGGGAGGGAGTGCTGCGTCTCCTTGGGGTCCCTTGTACTCCAGGGTTGGGTTAGAACCTCCAACCCCGAGACAAGATGCCCAGCTATCTGGCGTGTCGGACGTTGGCTCCCGAGGCAGCCTCCCGTACGTGAGGGACGCGAGTGACGTGGAGGGAGGTACGCAAGGGGAGTTGCTTGCCTTGTTCCCCGAACTCATGGCGGCCGCCGCAGCCGCTAATGGCGTGGCGTTGCCGCAGCCACTGCCAGCATTTGTTCCTGATGACATGATAGGTCATCTCTGGCAACGTCGTCCTGTGAGAGAAACGGGCGTTGTCTGCCCATTCTTCCCAGCAATGGAGGCCTACGTGGCACAGGGACAGGTAATCTCCCACATCGTTGGCCTTACCCTCGCCTACGTGCCAGTCACGCGGGTGGTGGGTTTGGTCCAGGGGCTTAAGGACGGGGTGCCTCAACTTGATAGCCCGATGGCATCCATACTTTGTCCCGAAATGGTGTGGGAGCCGTTGAGAAAGCCGGTTCCCCAGGGGAAATCGGAATAGGCAGTTGGCTAACTGGAGTGACCAGGTGTACATCGCCGCGACTCAGAGCCTAGCTGCAACCTCCAACATCGTGCAGCTAGTGCGCTACATGTCAGGGCTGATGGCGGGCGGGTTGGTATTGGATGACCATCAACAATACCTTCACGCCCAGGCGGCTGGAGCCATCCTGCACCTAACCCAGCTGCAGGCGATAGCCGCCGCCGGGAAGGAGCACGCCCGGGCCACTCTCTCCCAGCGCCATCTTTGGCTGGAGCAGGCGTGGGTGCCGGAACAGAGGAGGATTTCGCTGCTCACGGCCCCCCTCTCCAGGCACGTGCACACATAGAGGCCAAGGGGTGCTTGAGCACCTGCCTTTTTGAGCCTCATCAAAAAAGTGCCCCTTTTTGAAAAAAAAACGAATTTTTTTTTTCTTTTTTTTTTTACCGTTACACATATAGACTGCCCTTCCAACTGAAAAATGTCAGGATAGAATCAAAATATTAGGTAAAGAGAGAGAGATGCCCCATATTCCATTGCAGTTTGCACGGCCTCCTCAGCGTGCCTCTCCGCGGACCTATATATTTTATGCATAGCGTGGGTGGTGATGATGATGATGATAGAAACCGCTGTGGCGCATACAGTTTGAATGCTGGTATTACACTCATTGAGGGACACGAAGAAGTCAAGTCCGACGGGATTTGGGAATCTCAAATACAAATCCGGATTGGAATAAAAAATGCATTTATATTAAACAATACAGAATATACAGCACTTCTTGGGGTCTGTAGGGTAAGCACTTATTCCCTCCCCCCTGAACATTTATGGAGATGTATGGGCCTTTTAAGTCAGTGATAAAAGTGTCTTTCAAGGATAAGTGAGCTCCTGCACTGATTATTATAGTTCAATATTCAATATTTGATCACCAAAACCCCCCAAAAAGCATAAAAAGGGGGCCCCCCGCCCGAAAAGGGCCCTTAAAGATCGCGCTCGCGCGCTTGGTTAATATATACACACAAGTGTAGTGCCCTTTTCAGCCTTTGATCACCTGCCCCTCTAAAGTTCTGTGCACGTCCCTGCCCCTCTCCGATGCTGGACTATTCGGGTCGGCCATGCAGCAGATGACGGCAGCCTGCAGGGAGGTGGAGGAGGAGCGCTCCGTGTTCCAGCCCCATTTCCCCTTCGGCGAAGAAGGCCAGGAGTGGAGGGAGTGCCTCGACCGCTGCAGCCAGCCGCGCCACACTCGGAGGGAATGGTAGGGATCATCGTGACCAGGCTCCCCAGAAGCGTTACTCCGGGCCGGCTCCCCGTGGGGGAAAGCAGCGCTCTGCACGTGGCAGGCGCCGCTAGTGACTCCCCTGTTTACCCCTGCCCCCCCCCCCCCCCCCCCCCCCCCAACATATGTTATTTTTTTTTGTTATTAAATAAAAAAAAAAAAAAAATTGTATCTCTCTTTCTTCGATTTTTCTCTGTTTTTCTCCATGTCCCAATTTAGTCGTTGTGCCAATCCCCCCCCCTCCCCTACCTGGTTGTTGTGCGCATGTTCTCCTACTGGTCGGTACAAGGGAACCCTGAAGTATCCGCACGCTTCCTCCGACACGTGCGGCGACAGCCAGTGGCTCTCTTCTCACCTGGCAGCGAGGGCTCTCATTGGTGAAGTGTAACGCGTGGGAGGTCACGCTGCCTTCCTCAAGTCCTGCCTCCGCTGAGCAAGTGCCCAGACCTGACCTGTCCACAACGCCAGTTTCCCACCCACGGCTTCCCTCCCCCTAACCCAGCCAAACGAGTTAGTATAGCGATCAACCAGTTTTTTACACAAACGAGTTTATCGTCTGTGGCTGGCGTGCAACTGTTGAGCTTATCCTAGAGGATATACGCTTTTTCATGTAGCATGCTAGATAACTGGTATCATGCGCTGCTTGTCATTTTCATCGTATCCGGGGTATGGGGTCATGAGGCGTGAACTGATAAACCCCTCCCCCCTTTTGACTGATTGGCCAGGGGGTTGGACCTCCTGTTCTTCGGTCTTCCTGTCACGCTGTGGGGCATCACAGGGTGGGGAAAGGGGGGAGGGGGAGTTCCCTGGTCTAAGATTTAAGATTTAAGATTTGTTTATTAAGGACAATGCTAATTAATGAACATCATTTACATGAGTGTATGCATAACATCACAGCATGATAAGAACGTAAATATGCCGGGAATAGCACAGGGCTAATTTCCACCTGTAGTCCTAACATAAAACAAACACAAAACGGACCATACAACATTCATTCAAGAAAACGGACATCACTGACAGTGTCACTGACACTGACACTGGTCCCACGCCATATTTTGGCAGGTGGGTCACGGAATTTCCCCGGCCATAGAATACGTCACTGGGCGCGTTTCTATTGGTCATGAGACTTCCGTGAGTTTTTTTCAGGCTCCATATTGTGGACCACTGTCATTGTCAAGATTGGGTGATGCGGTGCGTTGGAAACTGTTTGTTTTCGGCTCTGCTCTCTATCTGCATATGTGTTGAGCTTTTGGTCACGTGGGCATGACTCAATGTTTACATATATCTTTTCAATTATTACTCATGTGGGAGGTCTCTCTGGGGGTTCCCTGTCTCCTCTCTTTTATACAGAGCGGTGTTGACAGGGTTTTTTCCCTCAGACGCATCATATGGGACCCATATCTGTGTCTTTTTGGCCAGCTTACTGCCGCTCGTCCCAGGCGGCGTGGAGAGAACGTTATCTGGTTTCTTGTTAGAATTACCATTGATGTGTCTTGGGTCTTGACGCGCTGGCCCTGGGTGCTTTCAGTGTGGAACCACGCATGGGCTGGCGCGCCTTGGTTGCTCATTTATAAAAACTGCGTTTTTTTATACGAGCGACTGGGATGGAGATTTTATCTCTTCCGAGTGCCAGTGTACTAGGTTAGTCTCGACGACTCACACTCATCTCTGGGGGAGATGACGGAGTAGATCAAAGCATTGGCGGAGGGGTCTCACGCCCATGGGGTGGGCCACCGGGTACGGTGCATTCGTGTTCTGACCGTCTTGGTGGCGCCCTCTGTGATGTTCTGGATCGACACGCGTACCTACCCCCCTCTTAGGACTGGGGATGGCAGCGTGACTAGGACACGGGACTGGTTCTGGTCACGCCGGACCAGGTCAGTTAACCCGTTGTCCGCCGGGGCGCAGATCTGCTGTTCTGGTACCCTGAAGAACGAGGGGAAAATGCCGGGTCGGCCCGGGCGCCGCGGGGATTGATGTTATGGATGTGTGTGTCGTAGGTATGTCACTACGAGTTGTCCTTCGCAGTGTGCTTGGTCCATATTGTGTTGTACCTTGCGCTATGCTAAGGGGACTGGTACTTCTCCATTCGTTTTCACCCCTCCCTTCCCTGCTGGGCAGGCTGGGAGGGGGCTGTCGACAAGGTTTCTATTGAACCCCTCTGGCATCCCTGTGTACGTCCCGGTCCACCGGGCCCAGGTCCGGACTTGTTCTTGTCGACCTGTTCGCCTGGGTTAACCCCTTCTTGAAAACTGAAACACTTGTACTGCCTGTATAGCCGGTGTATACGCGCAGTTGTGTTTCTGAGTTTTTCTTGGGGGGTTAAGGGAACAACCGCCTCTGTTAAACTAAACATAGGGGGGTGGTTGATTCCCCGGTGTGTTGGTAGCAGAGTCGACTCTCGGGTTTAGGCCGGGCTTGACCCCGTCTGCCCCGTGAGTGTGCCCCTGCACCTTCATGACGTCTGCCAATCATGTCAGCCTTCTCTTGGACCTCGACCTATCTGAGGGGTCGGGTTTGTGGAGGTTGCGACATGGTGCACAGCATACCGAACGCCCCTTCCGCCGGGGTGCTGTTTCACAGTAGACCCCTTAGGCGCCTGTCTAGTCTGCAGTGCTCCGGGCACAGGTTGAGTTATGCTCTTGGATTGGGGGTTGTCTCCCCTGTGCGCCGACTGGCCCCACAGTATTGTGGGGGTGTAGCCTCTGTGGAGTGCTTCAGGGCGGCATGCTGTAGGGGGAAGGGCCTGCTCTTGGATTGGGCCCTGTCGATACGCTGGCGATGTGGGGGGTGGTGTCACCAGTGACCGTCTGGTGGGGTCTCGATGCTACGGCATCGTTGTCCTCACCGGGCCCCCTTTTTTCGGGGGGTCCTGGCCCTCAGGCTGTTCCTGGGGCTGGTTCTCCTCCGCACTCCGCTGCTACGGCCTTGCCACAGGGTTGGGTTCTTGACCTTTGACCCTGTGATGTTAGGGGCTGTAACAGGTTTTTTTTCTCTTCCCGTTCGTTCCCTGATGGCATGTGGGATGCGCGCCTGAGTGGTCGCGGGTCCTTCTGTGTGAAGGTAAGTCCCAGGATCTGCTCACCCTGTGCGTTTGAGGTGCTAAACCCTCTTCGCTCAGTCGGATCCGATTCCCTCCGTCCCCCCTCTAGGGGGATCCGGGGCTCGGGTCCTTCCCGGTTCTGATGGTTGTGGGGGGCCTCTGCGGGTACATCTGTCGAGCTTCCGCTCTGCTCAGCTCTTGTGTTCCACTAGAGAGCAGAGCGTAAGCTATACGATAATATAACATACGGTCTAATATCTAATATTATAAGTTATATATATAAGTTATATATGAGTATAGTGAGCGCTCTGCTCTGACTCACTGAGGACCCCGTGGTCTTCGCCTTCGGTGGTGAAAGGCTTAAAAAAGTGCGGTTTGATTCAGTTTAAAATAGGCTAAAAATTATAAAATAGAACGGACAGTAAAAAGTGTGATAAAATTGTTCAATAAGAAATATATAACAATAGAGCAGTGCATCGCTCTTAATAACACTTTGAGTTTCTTTACAAAGTTCTAACATACAAGAGAGCATCGCCCTAACATACAACAGAGCAGTGCATCGCTCTTAACATTTTGTTTTTCTTTACAAAGTGCAGTTCTAAATGACCTTATAGAACAACAGAGCAGTGCGTCGCTCAAGAGGCTCTGTGAGCCTCTCTCTCCAGGCTGTGTGACAGGCAGGGCTTGACGTTGACACCTGCCCACCTGCTCAGGGCTAGTGAAAATCTGAGTGGCTAGTGACTTTGGAAAACCACTAGCCACAGTGGCTAGTGAGCCAAAAGTTAACGTGAAGCCCTGCATAGGTGTGTCAATGATAATGTTCACGCCGTTTGGAGCAATAATATAATAGCTAGGTTCAACACAG
>NC_140174.1:109030830-109080830 GCF_963971535.1 Notolepis coatsorum
TGTTCGGAGGAATGAGAAACTGCTACTATGATGTGCACAAATTACAAAATGTTGTGGAGGTTGAACTAACAGTTATGAGAACTTTAATTCTGATCAGAGAAATGCACCAAAGCAATTGAGAAAAACTGTAAACAGTACTGTATATTAGAATGTCTTGCATGTCATAAATGTCTCGATGAAACAGTACTGTATATCTGTATGCCATGTATGTCCTGATGAATTGAAAATGGGAAATGTAATGACTGGGGTGCCCCGAGGAGACATTTGGGAACCCAACCTGCGTTCTTCTAGCCCTCTCACAAGATATAAATTACTTCAATTCTTGTTTACTTTTATTGTATTAATGTTGGTTTGCATGCATTCCAATTGTATAGTGTGATAGTTTCTGAGCAAATAAAAACGTAGTGTTCAGAATCAGATAAATACTGTAGCTTTAAGCCTCATTTTCTCAGGTGCCCTACTTTTGCATAGTAGCCTACGTATGTATGTGGTTTCAGAACATCATAACCACTAGTTCTAAACTGTCCTTGTAGTTCTCGAAATGACACATTTTGTGATCACCTCTGTACAACGTGTACAAAACGAATACATTATGGTAATATACGTGTAATAGATTCTTCTCATAAAGTTTAATATCTCCAGCACAAAGTGAAGAATCTCAATGCTATTTTCAAGCGACGCTGTGCTTGACCACTTAAGGAACCATCGATCATTGGAGCCAGACACGGTGTATAGCCTGTGTAAGAATGAAAGTGCTCGGGGGCAAAAAAAAAGCATTTGGCAGTCACTCAAAAATTCTCTCAGAGTCACCCCTGTGGATGCCAGCTAAGATACTGTACCACAATACTGCAGACCAGCTTCCTGTCAAGGAGGAGAATAATGCAAACTTTCTCTCTTTCCATCTGAAATGCTGATCAGGAGAGTAGCACAGCATGGAAATTCTGCATCCACTTGTAATGCAGTCTCCTTTTTCATTGTCAAAGCCTAGCTCTTCTGTACGTAGCTCTCTTCTGTACGTAGCTCTCTCCTGTACGTAGCTCTCTTCTGTACGTAGCTCTCTTCTGTACGTAGCTCTCTTCTGTACGTAGCTCTCTGCTGTACATAGCTCTTCTGTACGTAGCTCTCTGCTGTACGTAGCTCTCTCTGTACGTAGCTCTCTGCTGTACGTAGCTCTCTGCTGTACGTAGCTCTTCTGTACGTAGCTCTCTGCTGTAGGTAGCTCTTCTGTACGTAGCTCTCTTCTGTACGTAGCTCTTCTGTACATAGTTATCTGCTGTATGTAGCTCTCTGTTGTACGTAGCTCTCTGCTGTACGTAGCTCTCTGCTGTACGTAGCTCTTCTGTACGTAGCTCTCTTCTGTACATAGCTCTTCTGTACGTAGCTCTCTACTGTACGTAGCTCTCTGTTGTACGTAGCTCTCTTCTGTACGTAGCTCTTCTGTACGTAGCTCTTCTGTACGTAGCTCTCTGCTGTACGTAGCTCTTCTGTACGTAGCTCTTCTGTACGTAGCTCTTCTGTACGTAGCTCTCTTCTGTACGTAGCTCTCTTCTGTACGTAGCTCTCTGCTGTACGTAGCTCTTCTGTACGTAGCTCTCTGCTGTACGTAGCTCTCTGCTGTACATAGCTCTCTGCTGTATGTAGCTCTTCTGTACGTAGCTCTCTGCTGTACGTAGCTCTCTGCTGTACGTAGCTCTCTGTTGTACGTAGCTCTCTTCTGTACGTAGCTCTTCTGTACGTAGCTCTTCTGTACGTAGCTCTCTGCTGTACGTAGCTCTTCTGTACGTAGCTCTTCTGTACGTAGCTCTTCTGTACGTAGCTCTCTTCTGTACGTAGCTCTCTTCTGTACGTAGCTCTCTGCTGTACGTAGCTCTTCTGTACGTAGCTCTCTCCTGTACATAGTTCTCTGCTGTACGTAGCTCACTGCTGTACGTAGCTCTCTGCTGTACGTAGCTATCTGCTGTACGTAGCTCTCTGCTGTACGTAGCTCTTCTGTACGTAGCTCTCTGCTGTACGTAGCTCTTCTGTACGTAGCTCTTCTTTACATAGTTCTCTGCTGTACGTAGCTCTCTGCTGTACGTAGCTCTCTGCTGTATGTAGCTCTCTGCTGTATGTAGCTCTTCTGTACGTAGCTCTCTGCTGTACGTAGCTCTCTGTACGTAGCTCTTCTGTACGTAGCTCTCTTCTGTACGTAGCTCTCTGCTGTACATAGCTCTCTGCTGTACGTAGCTCTTCTGTACGTAGCTTTCTTCTGTACGTAGCTCTTCTGTACGTAGCTCTCTTCTGTACGTAGCTCTCTTCTGTATGTAGCTCTCTTCTGTACGTAGCTCTCTGCTGTACGTAGCTCTTCTGTACGTAGCTCTCTGCTGTACGTAGCTCTCTCTGTACGTAGCTCTCTGCTGTACGTAGCTCTCTCTGTACGTAGCTCTCTGCTGTACGTAGCTCTTTGCTGTACGTAGCTCTTCTGTACGTAGCTCTTCTGTACGTAGCTCTTCTGTACGTAGCTCTCTTCTGTACGTAGCTCTTATGTACATAGTTATCTGCTGTACGTAGCTCTCTGCTGTACGTAGCTCTCTGCTGTACGTAGCTCTCTGCTGTACGTAGCTCTTCTGTACGTAGCTCTCTTCTGTACGTAGCTCTTCTGTACGTAGCTCTCTGCTGTACGTAGCTCTCTGCTGTACGTAGCTCTCTGCTGTACGTAGCTCTCTTCTGTACGTAGCTCTTCTGTACGTAGCTCTTCTCTACGTAGCTCTCTGCTGTACATAGCTCTTCTGTACGTAGCTCTTCTGTACGTAGCTCTTCTGTACGTAGCTCTCTTCTGTACGTAGCTCTCTGCTGTACGTAGCTCTCTGCTGTACGTAGCTCTTCTGTACATAGCTCTCTGCTGCACGTAGCTCTCTGTTGTACGTAGCTCTTCTGTACGTAGCTCTCTGCTGTACATAGTTCTCTGCTGTACGTAGCTCTCTGCTGTACGTAGCTCTCTGCTGTACGTAGCTCTCTGCTGCACGTAGCTCTCTGCTGTACGTAGCTCTCTGCTGTACGTAGCTCTTCTGTACGTAGCTCTTCTGTACGTAGCTCTTCTGTACGTAGCTCTTCTGTACGTAGCTCTCTTCTGTACGTAGCTCTCTTCTGTACGTAGCTCTCTGCTGTACGTAGCTCTTCTGTACGTAGCTCTCTGCTGTACATAGCTCTTCTGTACGTAGCTCTCTGCTGTACGTAGCTCTCTGCTGTACATAGCTCTCTGCTGTATGTAGCTCTTCTGTACGTAGCTCTCTCCTGTACGTAGCTCTTCTGTACGTAGCTCTGCTGTACGTAGCTCTCTCCTGTACATAGTTCTCTGCTGTACGTAGCTCGCTGCTGTACGAAGCTCTCTGCTGTACGTAGCTATCTGCTGTACGTAGCTCTCTGCTGTACGTAGCTCTCTGCTGTACGTAGCTCTTCTGCACGTAGCTCTCTGCTGTACGTAGCTCTTCTGTACGTAGCTCTTCTTTACATAGTTCTCTGCTGTACGTAGCTCTCTGCTGTACGTAGCTCTCTGCTGTACGTAGCTCTCTGCTTTATGTAGCTCTTCTGTACGTAGCTCTCTGCTGTACGTAGCTCTCTGTACGTAGCTCTTCTGTACGTAGCTCTCTTCTGTACGTAGCTCTCTGCTGTACATAGCTCTCTGCTGTACGTAGCTCTTCTGTACGTAGCTCTCTTCTGTACGTAGCTCTTCTGTACGTAGCTCTCTTCTGTACGTAGCTCTCTTCTGTATGTAGCTCTCTTCTGTACGTAGCTCTCTGCTGTACGTAGCTCTTCTGTACGTAGCTCTCTGCTGTACGTAGCTCTCTCTGTACGTAGCTCTCTGCTGTACGTAGCTCTCTCTGTACGTAGCTCTCTGCTGTACGTAGCTCTTTGCTGTACGTAGCTCTTCTGTACGTAGCTCTCTGCTGTACGTAGCTCTTCTGTACATAGCTCTCTTCTGTACGTAGCTCTTATGTACATAGTTATCTGCTGTACGTAGCTCTCTGCTGTACGTAGCTCTCTGCTGTACGTAGCTCTCTGCTGTACGTAGCTCTTCTGTATGTAGCTCTCTTCTGTACGTAGCTCTTCTGTACGTAGCTCTCTGCTGTACGTAGCTCTCTGCTGTACGTAGCTCTCTGCTGTACGTAGCTCTCTGCTGTACGTAGCTCTCTTCTGTACGTAGCTCTTCTGTACGTAGCTCTTCTGTACGTAGCTCTCTTCTGTACGTAGCTCTCTGCTGTACGTAGCTCTCTGCTGTACGTAGCTCTTCTGTACGTAGCTCTCTGCTGTACGTAGCTCTCTGCACGTAGCTCTCTGTTGTACGTAGCTCTTCTGTACGTAGCTCTCTCCTGTACATAGTTCTCTGCTGTACGTAGCTCTCTGCTGTACGTAGCTCTCTGCTGTACGTAGCTCTCTGCTGTATGTAGCTCTTCTGTACGTAGCTCTCTGCTGTGTGTAGCTCTTCTGTACGTAGCTATCTGCTGTACGTAGCTCTCTGCTGTACGTAGCTCTCTGCTGTACGTAGCTCTCTGCTGTACGTAGCTCTTCTGTACGTAGCTCTCTGCTGTACGTAGCTCTTCTGTACGTAGCTCTTCTGTACATAGTTCTCTGCTGTACGTAGCTCTCTGCTGTACGTAGCTCTCTGCTGTACGTAGCTCTCTGCTGTATGTAGCTCTTCTGTACGTAGCTCTTCTGTACGTAGCTCTCTTCTGTACGTAGCTCTTCTGTACGTAGCTCTCTTCTGTACGTAGCTCTCTACTGTACGTAGCTCTCTGCTGTACGTAGCTCTTCTGAACGTAGCTCTCTGCTGTACGTAGCTCTTCTGAACGTAGCTCTCTGCTGTATGTAGCTCTCTGTACGTAGCAGCCTGATGGCCTGGGGATAGAAGCTTCTTCTGAGTCTTTCTGTGCTCGCCTTAAGACTCCGGTATCGCTTGCCTGACCGCAGCAGTTCAAAGAGGCAGTTGTTCGGGTGGCTCGAGTCCTTAATAATTCTCTTAGCCTTCCCCTTGCACCGCTTGTTGTAAATGTTCTGGAGGGTGGGAAGCCCCCCTCCAATTGTGCGTTCGGCTGAACGTGTCACTCTTTGTAGTCTGCTACGGTCTTGTGCAGTGCTATTCCCAAACCAGGAGGTGATGTTGCCGGTCAGGATGCTCTCTATTGTACATGAGTAGAAGTTCCTAAGGATCTTCTGACTGACTTGGAACTTCCTTAGGCGCCTGAGGAAGTAGAGGCGTTGTCGTGCCTTCTTCACAACACTGTCAATGTGTGTGGTCCATGTCAAATCCTCGGATATGTGGGCTCCGAGGTACTTGAAACTGTTCACTCTCTCAACCGGTGCCCCGTCGATGCTGAGGGGGCTGTAGTCCTTGACCCCCGACCTCCTGAAGTCCACAATCATCTCTTTTGTTTTGCTGACGTTCAGGGAGAGGCAGTTCTCCTGACACCACTGTGTACGTAGCTCTCTTCTGTACGTAGCTCTCTTCTGTACGTAGCTCTCTTCTGTACGTAGCTCTCTGCTGTACATAGCTCTTCTGTACGTAGCTCTCTGCTGTACGTAGCTCTCTCTGTACGTAGCTCTCTGCTGTACGTAGCTCTTCTGTACGTAGCTCTCTTCTGTACGTAGCTCTTCTGTACGTAGCTCTTCTGTACGTAGCTCTTCTGTACGTAGCTCTCTGCTGTACGTAGCTCTCTGCTGTACGTAGCTCTTCTGTACGTAGCTCTCTGCTGTACATAGCTCTTCTGTACGTAGCTCTCTGCTGTACGTAACTCTTCTGTACGTAGCTCTCTGCTGTACGTAGCTCTTCTGTACGTAGCTCTCTTCTGTACGTAGCTCTTCTGTACGTAGCTCTCTGCTGTACATAGCTCTTCTGTACGTAGCTCTCTGCTGTACGTAACTCTTCTGTACGTAGCTCTCTGCTGTACGTAGCTCTTCTGTACGTAGCTCTCTGCTGTACGTAGCTCTTCTGTACGTAGCTCTCTTCTGTATGTAGCTCTTCTGTACGTAGCTCTCTGCTGTACGTAGCTCTTCTGTACGTAGCTCTCTGCTGTACGTAGCTCTTCTGTACGTAGCTCTCTTCTGTACGTAGCTCTCTGCTGTACGTAGCTCTTCTGTACGTAGCTATCTTCTGTACGTAGCTCTCTTCTGTACGTAGCTCTTCTGTATGTAGCTCTTCTGTACGTAGCTCTCTGCTGTACGTAGCTCTAATGTACGTAGCTCTCTGCTGTACGTAGCTCTTCTGTACGTAGCTCTGCTGTACGTAGCTCTCTGCTGTACGTAGCTCTCTGCTGTACGTAGCTCTTCTGTACGTAGCTCTCTGCTGTATGTAGCTCTCTTCTGTACGTAGCTCTCTGCTGTACGTAGCTCTTCTGTACGTAGCTCTCTGCTGTATGTAGCTCTCTTCTGTACGTAGCTCTCTGCTGTACGTAGCTCTTCTGTACGTAGCTCTTCTGTACGTAGCTCTCTGCTGTACGTAGCTCTTCTGTACGTAGCTCTCTGCTGTACGTAGCTCTCTTCTGTACGTAGCTCTCTGCTGTACGTAGCTCTGCTGTACGTAGCTCTCTGCTGTACGTAGCTCTCTCTGTACGTAGCTCTCTGCTGTCCGTAGCTCTCTCCTGTACGTAGCTCTCTTCTGTACGTAGCTCTTCTGTACGTAGCTCTCTCCTGTACGTAGCTCTTCTGTACGTAGCTGTCTTCTGTACGTAGCTCTCTCCTGTGTGTAGCTCTCTGCTGTACGTAGCTCTCTCCTGTACGTAGCTCTCTGCTGTACGTAGCTCTGCTGTACGTAGCTCTCTGCTGTACGTAGCTCTTCTGTACGTAGCTCTCTGCTGTATGTAGCTCTCTGTACGTAGCTCTTCTGTACGTAGCTCTCTGCTGTACGTAGCTCTCTTCTGTACGTAGCTCTCTGCTGTACGTAGCTCTCTCCTGTACGTAGCTCTTCTGTACGTAGCTCTTCTGTACGTAGCTCTTCTGTACGTAGCTCTCTGCTGTACGTAGCTCTTCTGTACATAGCTCTCTGCTGTACATAGCTCTTCTGTACGTAGCTCTCTTCTGTACGTAGCTCTTCTGTACGTAGCTCTCTGCTGTACGTAGCTCTTCTGTACGTAGCTCTCTGCTGTACGTAGCTCTTCTGTACGTAGCTCTCTGCTGTACGTAACTCTTCTGTACGTAGCTCTCTGCTGTACCTAGCTCTTCTGTACGTAGCTCTCTGCTGTACGTAGCTCTTCTGTACGTAGCTCTCTGCTGTACGTAGCTCTCTTCTGTACATAGCTCTTCTGTACGTAGCTCTCTTCTGTATGTAGCTCTCTTCTGTACGTAGCTCTTCTGTACGTAGCTCTAATGTACGTAGCTCTCTGCTGTACGTAGCTCTTCTGTACGTAGCTCTGCTGTACGTAGCTCGCTGCTGTACGTAGCTCTCTTCTGTACGTAGCTCTCTGCTGTACGTAGCTCTCTTCTGTACGTAGCTCTTCTGTACGTAGCTCTCTGCTGTATGTAGCTCTCTTCTGTACGTAGCTCTCTGCTGTACGTAGCTCTTCTGTACGTAGCTCTCTGCTGTACGTAACTCTTCTGTACGTAGCTCTCTGCTGTACGTAGCTCTTCTGTACGTAGCTCTCTGCTGTACGTAGCTCTTCTGTACGTACCTCTCTTCTGTATGTAGCTCTTCTGTACGTAGCTCTCTGCTGTACGTAGCTCTTCTGTACGTAGCTCTCTGCTGTACGTAGCTCTTCTGTACGTAGTTCTCTTCTGTACGTAGCTCTCTGCTGTACGTAGCTCTTCTGTACGTAGCTCTCTTCTGTACGTTGCTCTTCTGTACGTAGCTCTCTTCTGTACGTAGCTCTCTCTGTACGTAGCTCTCTGCTGTCCGTAGCTCTCTCCTGTACGTAGCTCTCTTCTGTACGTAGCTCTTCTGTACTTAGCTCTCTCCTGTACGTAGCTCTTCTGTACGTAGCTGTCTTCTGTACGTAGCTCTCTCCTGTACGTAGCTCTCTGCTGTACGTAGCTCTGCTGTACGTAGCTCTCTGCTGTACGTAGCTCTTCTGTACGTAGCTCTCTGCTGTATGTAGCTCTCTGTACGTAGCTCTTCTGTACGTAGCTCTCTGCTGTACGTAGCTCTTCTGTACGTAGCTCTTCTGTACGTAGCTCTCTGCTGTACGTAGCTCTCTTCTGTACGTAGCTCTCTGCTGTACGTAGCTCTGCTGTACGTAGCTCTCTGCTGTACGTAGCTCTTCTGTACGTAGCTCTCTGCTGTACGTAGCTCTTCTGTACGTAGCTCTCTTCTGTACGTAGCTCTCTGCTGTACGTAGCTCTTCTGTACGTAGCTCTTCTGTACGTAGCTCTTCTGTACGTAGCTCTCTGCACTCTACAGATACAAGGCGTAATCAACACATAATAGTCAGTGTGTAACACAGCGCTGCTGTTTACTGGCCTCCAGTCGACGCATTTAGTTATTCATCAGACATTTGTCAAAAGGAAGCGTTTCCTATTTTGACTAATGACGTTTTTTTGCACAACCAACTGACGTGACGACAAATATCGCTTTATTTTTTTATACAATATTTGTATTGGGTTTTACAGTACACAAGTCAGGTTTTCATTGCCGTCAATTATTTTTAGTTCCTTTTCTCCACAAGTGTACACAAGTATACCCACATACCCCCTCCCCTTATCTCTCTCTTAGCATCTTTAAGTCCACTTTTAATTAGGGATGCTCGATATTGTCTTTTTTACCGATATTGGCTTTTTTACCGATACCGATATATGCAGGGTTTCCCCCACCAAAAAACTGAATAATTTCAGGTAATTAACATATGTCTTGTTGTGGAATTAACATAACATTATGCATACTTTTGACAATAAATAAAATCTGAAAAAAGAATATATATTTTTTTAAATGCATCTTTACAACACCTTCAATGGCGTGCCTCCGCTCTTCCCCGGGGTCAACTGACCAAATATCGCTTTCTTAGCTACATTTTTACCCGATCCCATTCCATAATTAGCCGTGTCCCTTGTGTTTGCTCTTTTGAAAGCCCAGGGATTCGGAAAAATAATTGTCAAACTTTGCCAGAGATGCTCATAGCGAGGCAGGATGATGAAATGAGCATCGTCTCTACAGGAAGACAAGGCTGTAGGCGAGTAAATAACGACTATTCAATTATGATCCAGAGGAGGGTGGGGTGGGGGTATGGGGGGTTACGCAGCCCTCATTATGAGAAGTGACAAACAACAGCACAGTTACTACAGGATGCCGAGCATTCTTTGACCAAACAATTACCGCGGATATGAAATGCCTCATTAAAACGGAAACACTTAAAAGCGTGCACTTTTCACCGCGAGATCAAAGCGCAGGTTGCCTGCCACGAGAGAGAGAGCAGCTTACTATGCAAAATAACTAGAAGCACACAACGGTATAGACTGTTGACCACATACGGTAATTAGCCGTTTCCCCCCCTCGTTCTCCATTATGCCACGTTTGTGTCATGCATATTCAAATACGCACACTCTGCTCTGCCATTTTAATTGGTTAAAGAGTTCAAACGGACAACAGAGAACAGAGGGATCGCAGTCCTGGCCTCGCATGGAAGCGCCGCCGGTTTATCTGTCATGCAAAACATCTTTCAGGGCTTGTTTACCAGGCGTGTGGTGGAGAGTGAATATTTCCCTGGCTGCTAATGTGACAGCTGCACTCTGCCTTTCAGTCCAGCGGACATGTTGTCTTGCGAGGCGAGGCAGGAGGACGGTATCCAACTTATCTGATTACCAGCGGTGTACGTCAACAACGCACCCGCCGCCTAAAGTTGGTCGTCGTCTCTCACCGGGAAGACTCGCAGTGAAGCGAGAGGAGGGAGGAGGGAGGAGAGAGGAGAGAGGAGGGAGGAGAGAGGAGAGAGGAGAGAGGAGAGAGGAGAGAGGAAAGAGGAAAGAGGAGAGAGGGGAGGGGAGAGAGGAGATAGGTGGGAGGAGGGAGGAGGGAGGAGAGAGGAGAGAGGAGAGAGGAGAGAAGAGAGAAGAGAGAGGAGAGAGGGGAGGGGAGAGAGGAGATAGGAGAGAGGAGAGGAGAGAGAGGAGAGAGGAGAGAGGAGAGAGGAGATAGGAGAGAGGAGAGAAGAGAGAGGAGAGAGGGGAGGGGAGAGAGGAGATAGGTGGGAGGAGGGAGGAGGGAGGAGAGAAGAGAGAGGAGAGAGGGGAGGGGAGAGAGGAGATAGGTGGGAGGAGGGAGGAGAGAAGAGAGAAGAGAGAGGAGAGAGGAGAGAAGAGAGAAGAGAGAGGAGAGAGGGGAAAGAGGAGAGAGGAGAGAGGAGAGAAGAGAGAAGAGAGAGGAGGGAGGAGAGAGGAGAGAGGAGAGAAGAGAGAAGAGAGAGGAGGGAGGAAAGAGGAGAGAGGAGAGAGGAGGGAGGAGAGAGGAGAGAGGAGAGAAGAGAGAGGAGAGAGGGGAAAGAGGAGAGAGGAGGGAGGAGAGAGGAGAGAGGAGAGAAGAGAGAGGAGGGAGGAGAGAGGAGAGAGGAGAGAGGAGAGAAGAGAGAAGAGAGAGTAGGGAGGAAAGAGGAGAGAGGAGGGAGGAGAGAGGAGAGAATGGAGGAAAGAGGTGGGAGGAGGGAGGAGGGAGGAGAGAGGAGGGAGGAGGGATGAGAGAGGAGGGAGGAGAGAGGAGAGAGGAGAGAGGAAGGAGGAGGGAGGGGGGAAGAGGGAGGAGAGAGGAGGGAGGAGAGATGAGAGAGGAGAGAGGAGGGAGGAGGGAGGAGGGAGGAGGAGGAGAGAGGAAAGAGGTGGGAGGAGGGAGGAGAGAAGAGGGAGGAGAGAGGAGGGAGGAGAGATGAGAGAGGAGGGAGGAGAGAGGAGTGAGGAGGGAGGGGAGAGAAGAGAGGAGAGAGGAGAGAGGAGGGATGAGAGAGGAGGGAGGAGAGAGGAAGGAGGAGGGAGGAGAGAAGAGGGAGGAGAGAGGAGGGAGGAGAGATGAGAGAGGAGAGAGGAAAGAGGAGAGAGGGGAGGGAGGAGAGAGAGGAAAGAGGAGGGAGGAGGGATGAGAGAGGAGGGAAGAGGGAGGAGGGAGGAGAGAGGAGGGAGGAGGGAGGAGGGATGAGGGAGGAGAGAGGAGAGAGGTGGGAGGAGAGAGGAGAAAGGAGAGAGGAAAGAGGAGAGAGGGGAGGGGAGGGAGGAGAGAGTTGAGAGGAGAGAGGAAAGAGGTGGGAGGAGGGAGGAGAGAGGAGAGAGGAGATAGGAAGGAGGAGGGAGCAGAGAGGAAGGAGGAGAGAGGTGGGAGGAGAGGGGAGAGAGGAGGGAGGAGAGAGGAAAGAGGTGGGAGGAGGAAGGAGAGGAAGGAGGAGAGAGGAGGGAGGAGAGAGGAGAGAGGAGGGAGGAGGAGGAGAGAGGAAAGAGGTGGGAGGAGGGAGGAGAGAGGAATGGGGAGGAAGGAGAGATGAGAGAGGAGGGAGGAGAGAGGAGGGAGGAGAGATGAGGGAGGAGGGAGGAGAGAGGAGGGAGGAGGGAGGGGAGAGGAGAGAGGAGGTAAGAGGGAGGAGAGAGGAGAGAGGAGGGAGGAGAGAGGAGAGAGGAGAGAGGAGGGAGGAGGGAGGAGAGAGGAGAGAGGAGAGAGGAGGGAGGAGAGAGGAGAGATGAGGGAGGAGAGAGGAGGGAGGAGAGAGGAGAGAGGAGCTAGGAGGGAGGAGAGAGGAGAGAGGAGGGAGGAGAGAGGAGGGAGGAGAGAGGTGGGAGGAGAGGGGAGAGAGGAGAGAGGAGGGAGTATAGAGGTGAGAGGAGAGAGGAGGGAAGAGAGAGGAGAGAGGAGAGAGGAGAGAGGAGGGAGGAGGGAGGAAGGAGGAGAGAGGAGGGAGGAGAGAGGAGGGAAGAGAGAGGAGAGAGGAGAGAGGGAGGAGGAGAGAGGAGGGAGGAGAGAGGAGGGAGGAGAGAGGAGGGAAGAGAGAGGAGAGAGGAGAGAGGAGGGAGGAGAGAGGGAGGAGGAGAGAGGAGGGAGGACAGAGGAGAGATGGCGGGGAACAGGAGGCATGACTGACATGGCGGCAGATCATTTGTGAGACGTAGCTGAAGATCTGTGCCACATGCAGGCCACTGTACTGAAGTACATCAGGAAGAACATAAAGATAAGATAAGACAAGACAAGATATTCCTTTATTGATCCCCTTGGGGAAATTCGGGAGTCATAGCAGCATGGGGGAGGGGGAAGGGAGGTACAGGTATGGGCATGGTAATAGTAGAAAGACATGAACATAGGTAATACAATTACATCTGAATATAACGATGAGAAAAATAAACAAAGGTGCAGATGAGGGTCTGTATGCCCTATATCATATTGGCTATACCGCTATAGTATACATTACTCTCAGTAATATATAGAATACATATTTTTATCGGAATATATACTATGAGTAAGAGTAAAGGTAAACACAAGGTACAGTATACACAATGTACCGTAACTGGCATGATATACATCATACGTTATAGTCCGTGCAGGTTTTGGTGGTTAATAGTCAGACACACAGAACCAGACATCAGAGATGAAACATGTATAACACTAAGGTTAACCAAACAACTTTTATTCAACTTTTATTATGTATTTTAACCCTTTCACTACCACACTACAGAAGGTTAACCCTTTACTATCACACTACAGAACCGTCTGTAGTGTGATAGTAAAGGGTTAACCTTCTGTAGTGTGGTAGTGAAAGGGTTAACCATTTGCCGTGCGGCAGTGAACGGGTTAACCTTCTGTATTGTCGGAGTGAAAGGGTTAACCATTCGGTAGTGTGGCAGTGAAAAGGTTAAAGGGAAATCTACCCCTCCACCCTTGTTGCTCACCTTTGGCCCATTCAATCACACATTCACACACCGATAGCGGAGGCGACCAGGCAAGGTGTGAACCCTCTCATCAGGAGCAATTAGGGTTTAAGTGTCTTGCTCAAGGACACTTCGACACGCTGCCCAGGAGGAGCGGGAATCGAACCGGGAACCTCCTGATTACCAGACGACTGCTTTTTTTTTTTTTTTTTTTACTTTTTATTATCAAAAATAGTCATATTTTACATGTTATGCATTTCAATTATATACATCCAATATTATTTCAGAACCAGATCATTCCCTTCCCCATCCAAAACAAGAAAACCACTATCCAAAACAAAACTCTACTTGACCTCTCTCCATCCTTATACATTTCCCGCTGTCAATAAACCATTTCTCAAACATTTCTTTACTCATATATTTTCCAGCCAGTTTTAGATGTTTTTTCATCATGCTTTTAAACAAAGGCCACACCTCCACCTTCTTTTGATCGAAAAAAGCTATCCTTCTTCTGTACACAATAGCATATCTAGCATGGCTCAATACATAATTCATCAAGTTTTTCTCCTCCTTTTTCCCATAAAAAAAACCAAACAAAAACCTCTTTTTCCAATCCACCCCATTCTCCCTCCCCTCTCCCCAGTTCACCCCCAGGCCCTCTTTCAGCCTTGTATGAAACATCTGCAGGCCATCGCATTCCATAAACATATGCATAAAAGATTCATCTTTGTCGTTGAACACATCACATACTCTACTTATGCTATTATCAATATGACTTAACACAGTTTTTGTGTACATCCTATTGTGTTTCAACATAAAATCATTATGTTCACACTCTATACTATTAAACTTTATATCTACATTGCCCCAAATAGTCCCTCCCACCAGCCCCGGAAAGACCCTCTCCCAAACCTGCTCTGACGCTGGTATCTTCTTTTCCTTCAAGACAAAAAATCTATATATTTCTTTACTTTTTACACTACCTATATCTTTCTGCTTCTCTCCCCTCCCTACCTTCAACTCTGGCAGTCCACATCTTTTATTTGTCCCACACTCATTATCTATTCTCTCTCTCCACTCTCTTGGCAACGCACTTTTAATTTTTTCAAAACCAGAAGAAACTGATGCATAGCTGTATTCCTCCTCCAATTCTATCACTGTGTCATATAAAGCCCGTACCGGGAGGAAGCCCGGTACAAACTCATACACACAATCCTTCACTTGTCTTATTCCTGCTCTCCAAAAAACTTTATTATACAAAACACTCTCATTAATACTTACTTTAGGGTTTAGAAATACAGGTTGGTTAAAAACCATTTCTAACTCTGTACATAAGTACTCTACATTGGGCAAGAACTCGGCCCACGCCTGCAGTACCTCCCTATACAAACCAGGTATCCCCTCTGTCATGGGCAGTTTAAACCCCATGAACAGACCATTGTCCCCACACTTGCCTATCTTCTCTACACACTCTCTGAAAAAAAACTTCCAGCCATACTCTGTGCTATCACACAAGTACTTCTGTACACACTTTATCCTTACAGTGTTTTTTCTTACCTTAAAATCAAACAAATTTAAACCACCTTCACTGCACTTACCTATCAGAGTCTTTCTTGTGCGCTATTTTAGCCATCTTCCCTTCCCACAGGAAATCTTTTACTACTCCATTCACAGCATTTTCTACTGTCTCTGGCATGTCCAACACACTTAAAGCATACATTAATTTTGACATTAATAAGCTATTTACTATAATTACCTTGCCTTTTAGCTTCAAACACCTCTGTTTCCAATACTGAAGCATCTGTCTTATTTTATTTACTATACCTGTCCACGTTAAATCCCTCTCTCTACTATCATTCACCCCTATCCATATCCCCAAAATTTTGATGTGCTCCTCCGCCATTTTAAAAGGGAAAACACATTTATCTATATTCAAATTACCTATACATAATAATTCCGACTTATCCACATTTATCTTAGCCCCTGATGCTCTACCATACACCCGCAGACTCTCCATTATTCTATTTACACTGTCAATATTCCTTACTGTGAAGGTAGTATCATCCGCATACTGGTGCACCAGACTCACCCCCCCATTTGGTATTTTAATTCCTACAATTTCCTTTATACTTTTAACATAAGTTGCAAGTGGCTCTGCAGAAATTGTGTACAGCAAGGCTGAAAGTGGACACCCCTGCCTCACAGACCGTTCTAAAGTAAAGACATCTGTGATACACATATTGCACTTTACACAACTCTTTGCATCTGTATACAAAAGTTTTACCCATTTTATAATTCTTTCACCAAAACCAAAAGTATTCATTGTTTTCAATAAGAACTCATGTTCCACATGATCAAAAGCTTTGTTTAGGTCTACACTTAACAAAGCACATTCTTGGCGGTTAGGTGGCCGAGCGGAGATTGCGTTCGTCACCAGCCCCGGAGCTGTGAGCTGGATTCGCCTGTTCGAATCCAGCTCACAGCTCCGGGGTTGTCACCAGCTTGGCTGGCCGTCTGCACTAATACAATTGGCTGTATTAGAGGGTGGGAGAAGCTGGCGGGGTGGGTCCGGGTCGTTGTAAACAGCGATTCCTACAGTTCGGTCGGGGCGCCTGCTAAGCGCGGATAGGACTCGAGGGGGATAGTGTGGTCCTCCCACACGCTACGCCCTCTCGATGAGAATCCGCGCTGCCAGGTGAAAAGAAGCGGTGATTGGCTGGACGTGTGTCGGAGGAAGCACGTGGTAGCCTCCACTCTCCCAGATGATCTGACTGTGGGGGGTAAGTGCGCAGCGACCAGGAAGGGACTGGGAATTGGCATACGACTAACATTGGGATGGGAGAAAATCGGAGGAAAATGGAGGGGGAAAAAGACAAACAAAAAAAAAAACAAAAAAAAGCACATTCTTCATCCCTACATGTTACATATTTTATCACATCTTTTATCGTTCTGATAGTTTCAGATATGTCTCTTCCAGGTATACTGTAGGCTTGCGTCGGTGCTATTATGCTCCCAATCACCATTTTTATTCTATTAGCCAAGATCTTTGTCAACACCTTATAATCTCAGTTCAACAAATTTATTGGCCTGAAATTCTCTAACCTAGTTTTGCTGCTTTGTTTTTAAATAACAAAGTCAAAACTCCAGTAGTCATTCCTTCCGCACACACACTGTTTCTTTCCATTTCTTTATATACATTCAATAATATTGGTGCCAGCAGATCAACAAAAGTTTTATAAAACTCTCCAGACAATCCATCTAGCCCCGGACTTTTTTTGATCTGCAGGCCATGAATTGCCTCTCTCACCTCCTTCTCAGTTATTTCTCCATCACACATATTCTTATCACTTTCCTCCAGCCTCATTTTCATGGTATTTAACACAATATTTACACACTCATTATCAACCCCTTCACTCTTGTATAGTTTCCTATAAAAAGACTCTACAGTATCCAAAACACCAACAAGATCATTCATTGTTTCACCTTCTTCATTTTCAATTTCTCTTATATATGTTTTCCTTTGCTTATTTTTTTCCAACCTTAAAAAGAAAGAGGTACACCTCTCTCCCTCAAAAGCATATTTAGCTTTGCTCCTTATAATTGCTCCCATACATTTTTTTCTCTCACTTGATTCCCACCTAGCCTCAAGCTCAAGGTACTTCTCTATATTGTGATCTGGATTAATTTGTATCCCCGTGTCCTCGGATGAGCTCTCTTTAGCCTGTTTATATTTGACACACTCAAATCCAATATCTGTATTGTATGTTTGAAAAAAAAGCTCTATTTTCTTTGCATTTCTTAACCCATTTATATTAATAGAAGTAACTGTAATTGTAGAACACATGACAGCAAATATGATGAGGTTTATTATATACACCATTATCATCTTTTTCTCCCTTTCCTCCCTTTTTCCCCCCTTTAGGTGCTTCTTTTGTTTTTCTTTTCAAAAGGTTTATTGCCTCCCTACTTATATCCATTTCACAGCTTGACTCACCCGACAGTGAATCATCTGTTTCTGGGATTTCAGATGATGCCGCCAGCTCCATCACCTGTTTCTCTCCTTCAATCTCCAACTCTGTAGGTCTCTTCTCTTCACTGCCCCCAGGTGCATCAGAGGTATTCCCCTGGTTCGCCTGTGGCTCAGCCCTTTTTTCTCTTTTTTCTTTTCCCTCGAGTCCCTGAGCCACTCCACTTTCCCCTCCGTGCCCTTCTGCTACATAGCCATCAAGGCTGTCATTGATCTCGCAGCCGACGCTCCTTCCGCGCATCTCCGCCGCCCGTCCGCCTCTCCCGCTTCTCTTCTGCCCCGCCGGTAAAACAGTCTGCCATTCTGCTGTTCCTCCACTCCCGTCTGAATTCCCCTCGTCACTCCGCCATTCTGCCTGCTGCTCGCCGTCACCCCTCTGCTGTCTCTCCTCCAGCCCTGCCAGCTCTGTGTCGATGCCTCTCCACGCCGCCTCCGCCGCACCGCTCTCCTTCTGCTCCGCCGCACCCGCACCGTCTGCCACCACCACGCCGCTTCCTCTCGGCTCTGCTGCCCCGTCAGCTGCTGCCGAGTCTCTCGATCCGTCTGCCACCACCACGCCGCCTCCTCTCCTCTCCACACCTCCCGGCACCTCCTCATCCCTCTCACCCTGCCCAGTTGTTGTCGGGGTGGAGATCTCAGCGATCGCTCTCTCCAGGATATCGAAGACGTCGAACGCGGTCTCCTCTCCACTCTCCCTCTCCCTCTGCTTCGCCGTCAGCTCCCGACTGTCCCCCGTCCCGTCCAACGACTCCGTCTCACCCTCCTCCTCTCGACCTCCCTCAGTGGTCTGCATTGACTCCTCCGCATCGCTGTCCTCCTTTTCTCCGTTCTCCTTCTCCTTCTCTCCGTTCTCCTTCTCTCCGTTCTCATCCTCCGCCCCTCCTCTCTCCGTCTCCGTGGCTCCATCTATCCCACCAGTCTCAGCGTCCTCTCCACGTCTCGCCCAGCCACCTTTCGCGAAGCCGCACCTGCATTCTCCATCCTCGGGACACACGTGACATTTCTCCCTTTCCTTACATTCGCATGCATAATGTCCCTGCTTTTTGCACCTATAGCATCTAATGTCCGGACAGTCCCGTAGCACATGACCTGGCCGAACACACAACCGACACACGCGCAGCTGCTTAACGTGTATTACTCGGAAGTGATCCGTGCCCTGCAGCGTCTCGAACTTCACTGGGTACGGCAATGATTTCACAGTGTCTGTAAACTTCACCTTCATGTATCTCGTTCCATCCACCACATCTGTCCCTTGCCACATTTTTCTTTTTATCGGCGAAATTGCCGTTACTCCCCACTGAACCAATTTGTCCATGATTTCAGCATCGGTAATATAAACTGGTAGTGACAGAAAAGACACTATCATCTCATCATCTACTATCTCACGCGCCATTAAGCGGTTGTTTTTTACTTTTATTCCATCCATGACTTTTGTCTTTATTTCCAGACTCTTTAACGTGATCTCATACTTCTTTGGCGTCTTATACCTGCAGCCCATCATCACCCCACACTGTGCTCTTATCGCCCTCAACATCTCCATCATTGTTACCCGTTCATCACCCTCTATATCTATCTCCACAGTGAGCTTTTTCTCATATATCAATTCCGTTCTTGTGTCTGTTTGCCTGGGAAGCTGTCCGCCATTCAGTCTGTCAACACCCATTATATCTGTCCGTTTACAATTGACTTACCGAAAGAAAGCCTCTCGGCACACAAACAATTTAATTTCCCCCAAACAGCACAAAGCTGCCGGGGGGAAACGAACACAATTAATAAAGTAGAAAAAAACAATAAATTCACTTACCATGGATAACTAGATACTTCATTTCTGTGTAACTCTCCACTCTCAAAAACACTGCTTCTCTCTCACTGCACACACTCAACTCAGCTGCTCTCAATCACCACTGATGACCAGACGACTGCTCTACCTCCCGAGCCACCGCGTAGAGCTGTACATCATAATGATGACACGTAGCTCTACCATCTCAAGGAACTACAGCGGGTATCATAATGACACGTAGCTCTATACCATTTTCTGGTCTGCATCCCCTTAACAATTGTGTGTATTGAGCTGTACTGTATTGTACCCATTCTGCAATCTGTTAATACAATTTTCAAAATCAATCAATCTTCAGGTAGAATCCAAGATGGCAGCACATCTATTGTCTCTGTTCGGTGTTTTTAACTTGTCTTTTTATTAGATTTTAACACTTTTTGTACTCTTTTTATTTTTAGTAACCAGTAGTTAATTTTCCATCCTGGCATTCTCTCCAATCCGGGTAAGGATTTTGTGCGGTGAATTTGTGGACTGTTTGGGGTATTTGTTTTGCTTCTGGGGAACTGCTGTACAAGCTGAGCTACTCAGAGCTTGCTTTTAGCCCGGGACTGCAGCAGTTTGAAGAAACTTCCTGTGGCTTGTGGATTATTCAATCTGTTTTGGTGTTGTGGGCTCCATCTGCATACTGAGGCCCTTTCCATCTGCTCTGTGAGCTGAGGCTTACTCCATCTGCTCTACAAGCTGTATCCTCCACCTGCCCTGCTTTGTGGGCTGAGGCCTACTAGCTTCAGTCGAGGCTTGCTAGCTGCCTCCAGCCCTGCAGCAGCTAGCCTCATCTAGCCCTGCAGCAGCTAGCCTCCACCAGCCCTGCAGCAGCTAGCCTCATCTAGCCCTGCAGCAGCTAGCCTCCACCAGCCCTGCAGCAGCTAGCCTCCACCAGCCCTGCAGCAGCTAGTCTCCACCAGCCCTGCAGCAGCTAGCCTCCTCTAGCCCTGCAGCAGCTAGCCTCCACCAGCCCTGCAGCAGCTAGCCTCCTCTAGCCCTGCAGCAGCTAGCCTCCTCTAGCCCTGCAGCAGCTAGCCTCCACCAGCCCTGCAGCAGCTAGCCTCCACCAGCCCTGCAGCAGCTAGCCTCCTCTAGCCCTGCAGCAGCTAGCCTCCACCAGCCCTGCAGCAGCTAGCCTCCTCTAGCCCTGCAGCAGCTAGCCTCCTCTAGCCCTGCAGCAGCTAGCCTCCTCTAGCCCTGCAGCAGCTAGCCTCCTCTAGCCCTGCAGCAGCTAGCCTCCACCAGCCCTGCAGCAGCTAGCCTCCTCTAGCCCTGCAGCAGCTAGCCTCCACCAGCCCTGCAGCAGCTAGCCTCCTCTAGCCCTGCAGCAGCTAGCCTCCACCAGCCCTACAGCAGCTAGCCTCCACCAGCCCTGCAGCAGCTAGCCTCCACCAGCCCTGCAGCAGCTAGCCTCCACCAGCCCTGCAGCAGCTAGCCTCCACCAGCCCTGCAGCAGCTAGTCTCCACCAGCCCTGCAGCAGCTAGCCTCCTCTAGCCCTGCAGCAGCTAGCCTCCTCTAGCCCTACAGCAGCTAGCCTCCACCAGCCCTGCAGCAGCCTCCTCTATCCCTGCAGCAGCTAGTCTCCACCAGCCCTGCAGCAGCTAGCCTCCACCAGCCCTGCAGCAGCTAGCCTCCACCAGCCCTGCAGCAGCCTCCTCTAGCCCTGCAGCAGCTAGCCTCCACCAGCCCTACAGCAGCTAGCCTCCACCAGCCCTGCAGCAGCTAGTCTCCACCAGCCCTGCAGCAGCTAGCCTCCTCTAGCCCTGCAGCAGCTAGCCTCCACCAGCCCTGCAGCAGCTAGCCTCCACCAGCCCTACAGCAGCTAGCCTCCACCAGCCCTATAGCAGCTAGTCTCCACCAGCCCTGCAGCAGCTAGCCTCCACCAGCCCTGCAGCAGCTAGCCTCCACCAGCCCTGCAGCAGCTAGCCTCCACCAGCCCTGCAGCAGCTAGCCTCCACCAGCCCTGCAGCAGCTAGCCTCCTCTAGCCCTACAGCAGCTAGCCTCCACCAGCTAGCCTCCTCTAGCCCTGCAGCAGCTAGCCTCCTCTAGCCCTGCAGCAGCTAGCCTCCACCAGCCCTGCAGCAGCTAGCCTCCTCTAGCCCTGCAGCAGCTAGCCTCCTCTAGCCCTGCAGCAGCTAGCCTCCACCAGCCCTGCAGCAGCTAGCCTCCTCTAGCCCTGCAGCAGCTAGCCTCCACCAGCCCTGCAGCAGCTAGCCTCCACTAGCCCTGCAGCAGCTAGCCTCCTCTAGCCCTGCAGCAGCTAGCCTCCTCTAGCCCTGCAGCAGCTAGCCTCCTCTAGCCCTGCAGCAGCTAGCCTCCACTAGCCCTGCAGCTGCTAGCCTCCACTAGCCCTGCAGCAGCTAGCCTCCTCTAGCCCTGCAGCAGCTAGCCTCCTCTAGCCCTGCAGCAGCTAGCCTCCACTAGCCCTGCAGCAGCTAGCCTCCACTAGCCCTGCAGCAGCTAGCCTCCTCTAGCCCTGCAGCAGCTAGCCTCCACTAGCCCTGCAGCTGCTAGCCTCCTCTAGCCCTGCAGCAGCTAGTCTCCACCAGCCCTGCAGCAGCTAGCCTCCTCTAGCCCTGCAGCAGCTAGCCTCTACAAGCCCTATAGCAGCTAGCCTCCACCAGCCCTGCAGCAGCTAGCCTCCACCAGCCCTGCAGCAGCTATTCTCCACCAGCCCTGCAGCAGCTAGCCTCCACCAGCCCTCCAGCAGCTAGCCTCCTCTAGCCCTGCAGCAGCTAGCCTCCTCTAGCCCTGCAGCAGCTAGTCTCCACCAGCCCTGCAGCAGCTAGCCTCCACCAGCCCTGCAGCAGCTAGCCTCCACCAGCCCTGCAGCAGCTAGCCTCCTCTAGCCCTGCAGCAGCTAGCCTCCTCTAGCCCTGCAGCAGCTAGCCTCCACCAGCCCTGCAGCAGCTATCCTCCACCAGCCCTGCAGCAGCTAGCCTCCTCTAGCCCTACAGCAGCTAGTCTCCACCAGCCCTGCAGCAGCTAGCCTCCACCAGCCCTGCAGCAGCTAGCCTCCTCTAGCCCTGCAGCAGCTAGCCTCCACCAGCCCTGCAGCAGCTAGCCTCCTCTAGCCCTGCAGCAGCTAGCCTTTTCTAGCCCTGCAGCAGCTAGCCTCCTCTAGCCCTGCAGCAGCTATCCTCCACCAGCCCTCCAGCAGCTAGCCTCCTCTAGCCCTCCACCAGCTAGCCTCCTCTAGCCCTGCAGCAGCTAGTCTCCACCAGCCCAGCAGCAGCTAGCCTCCTCTAGCCCTGCAGCAGCTAGCCTCCTCTAGCCCTGCAGCAGCTAGTCTCCTCTAGCCCTGCAGCAGCTAGCCTCCTCTAGCCCTGCAGCAGCTAGCCTCCACCAGCCCTGCAGCAGCTAGCCTCCACCAGCCCTGCAGCAGCTAGCCTCCACCAGCCCTGCAGCAGCTAGTCTCCACCAGCCCTGCAGCAGCTAGCCTCCTCTAGCCCTGCAGCAGCTAGCCTCCACCAGCCCTGCAGCAGCTAGCCTCCACCAGCCCTGCAGCAGCTAGCCTCCACCAGCCCTGCAGCAGCTAGCCTTCACCAGCCCTGCAGCAGCTAGCCTCCACCAGCCCTGCAGCAGCTAGCCTTCACCAGCCCTACAGCAGCTAGCCTCCACCAGCCCTGCAGCAGCTAGCCTCCACCAGCCCTATAGCAGCTAGCCTCCACCAGCCCTGCAGCAGCTAGCCTCCACCAGCCCTATAGCAGCTAGCCTCCACCAGCCCTGCAGCAGCTAGCCTCCACCAGCCCTATAGCAGCTAGCCTCCACCAGCCCTATAGCAGCTAGCCTCCACCAGCCCTATAGCAGCTAGCCTCCACCAGCCCTGCAGCAGCTAGCCTCCACCAGCCCTGCAGCAGCTAGCCTCCACCAGCCCTACAGCAGCTAGCCTCCACCAGCCCTGCAGCAGCTAGCCTCCACCAGCCCTGCAGCAGCTAGCCTCCTCTAGCCCTGCAGCAGCTAGCCTCCTCTAGCCCTGCAGCAGCTAGCCTCCACCAGCCCTGCAGCAGCTAGCCTCCACCAGCCCTGCAGCAGCTAGTCTCCACCAGCCCTGCAGCAGCTAGTCTCCACCAGCCCTGCAGCAGCTAGCCTCCTCTAGCCCTGCAGCAGCTAGTCTCCACCAGCCCTGCAGCAGCTAGCCTCCACCAGCCCTGCAGCAGCTAGCCTCCTCTAGCCCTGCAGCAGCTAGCCTCCTCTAGCCCTGCAGCAGCTAGCCTCCACCAGCCCTGCAGCAGCTAGCCTCCACCAGCCCTGCAGCAGCTAGCCTCCTCTAGCCCTGCAGCAGCTAGCCTCCACCAGCCCTGCAGCAGCTAGCCTCCTCTAGCCCTGCAGCAGCTAGCCTCCACCAGCCCTACAGCAGCTAGCCTCCTCTAGCCCTGAAGCAGCTAGCCTCCACCAGCCCTACAGCAGCTAGCCTCCTCTAGCCCTGCAGCAGCTAGCCTCCTCTAGCCCTGCAGCAGCTAGCCTCCACCAGCCCTACAGCAGCTAGCCTCCACCAGCCCTGCAGCAGCTAGCCTCCACCAGCCCTACAGCAGCTAGTCTCCACCAGCCCTGCAGCAGCTAGCCTCCTCCAGCCCTACAGCAGCTAGCCTCCACCAGGCCTACAGCAGCTAGCCTCCACCAGCCCTGCAGCAGCTAGCCTCCACCAGGCCTACAGCAGCTAGCCTCCACCAGCCCTGCAGCAGCTAGCCTCCACCAGCCCTGCAGCAGCTAGCCTCCTCTAGCCCTGCAGCAGCTAGCCTCCACCAGCCCTGCAGCAGCTAGCCTCCACCAGCCCTGCAGCAGCTAGCCTCCACCAGCCCTACAGCAGCTAGCCTCCACCAGCCCTGCAGCAGCTAGCCTCCACCAGCCCTGCAGCAGCTAGCCTCCACCAGCCCTGCAGCAGCTAGCCTCCTCTAGCCCTGCAGCAGCTAGCCTCCTCTAGCCCTGCAGCAGCTAGCCTCCTCCAGCCCTACAGCAGCTAGCCTCCTCTAGCCCTGCAGCAGCTAGCCTCCACCAGCCCTGCAGCAGCTAGCCCCCTCTAGCCCTGCAGCAGCTATCCTCCTCTAGCCCTGCAGCAGCTAGCCTCCACCAGCCCTGCAGCAGCTAGCCTCCACCAGCCCTGCAGCAGCTAGCCTCCACCAGCCCTGCAGCAGCTAGCCTCCTCTAGCCATGCAGCAGCTAGCCTCCACCAGCCCTGCAGCAGCTAGCCTCCTCTAGCCCTGCAGCAGCTAGCCTCCACCAGCCCTGCAGCAGCTAGTCTCCACCAGCCCTGCAGCAGCTAGCCTCCACCAGCCCTGCAGCAGCTAGTCTCCACCAGCCCTGCAGCAGCTAGCCTCCACCAGCCCTGCAGCAGCTAGCCTCCTCTAGCCCTGCAGCAGCTAGCCTCCACCAGCCCTGCAGCAGCTAGCCTCCACCAGCCCTGCAGCAGCTAGCCTCCTCTAGCCCTGCAGCAGCTAGCCTCCTCTAGCCCTGCAGCAGCTAGCCTCCACCAGCCCTGCAGCAGCTAGCCTCCTCTAGCCCTGCAGCAGCTAGCCTCCTCTAGCCCTGCAGCAGCTAGCCTCCACCAGCCCTGCAGCAGCTAGCCTCCTCTAGCCCTGCAGCAGCTAGCCTCCACCAGCCCTGCAGCAGCTAGCCTCCACCAGCCCTGCAGCAGCTAGCCTCCACCAGCTAGCCTCCTCTAGCCCTGCAGCAGCTAGTCTCCACCAGCCCTGCAGCAGCTAGCCTCCTCTAGCCCTGCAGCAGCTAGCCTCCACCAGCCCTACAGCAGCTAGTCTCCACCAGCCCTGCAGCAGCTAGCCTCCTCTAGCCCTGCAGCAGCTAGTCTCCACCAGCCCTGCAGCAGCTAGCCTCCACCAGCCCTGCAGCAGCTAGTCTCCACCAGCCCTGCAGCAGCTAGCCTCCACCAGCCCTGCAGCAGCTAGCCTCCTCTAGCCCTGCAGCAGCTAGCCTCCACCAGCCCTGCAGCAGCTAGCCTCCACCAGCCCTGCAGCAGCTAGCCTCCTCTAGCCCTGCAGCAGCTAGCCTCCTCTAGCCCTGCAGCAGCTAGCCTCCACCAGCCCTGCAGCAGCTAGCCTCCTCTAGCCCTGCAGCAGCTAGCCTCCTCTAGCCCTGCAGCAGCTAGCCTCCACCAGCCCTGCAGCAGCTAGCCTCCTCTAGCCCTGCAGCAGCTAGCCTCCACCAGCCCTGCAGCAGCTAGCCTCCACCAGCCCTGCAGCAGCTAGCCTCCACCAGCTAGCCTCCTCTAGCCCTGCAGCAGCTAGTCTCCACCAGCCCTGCAGCAGCTAGCCTCCTCTAGCCCTGCAGCAGCTAGCCTCCACCAGCCCTACAGCAGCTAGTCTCCACCAGCCCTGCAGCAGCTAGCCTCCTCTAGCCCTGCAGCAGCTAGTCTCCACCAGCCCTGCAGCAGCTAGCCTCCACCAGCCCTGCAGCAGCTAGCCTCCTCTAGCCCTGCAGCAGCTAGCCTCCACCAGCCCTGCAGCAGCTAGCCTCCACCAGCCCTGCAGCAGCTAGCCTCCACCAGCCCTGCAGCAGCTAGCCTCCTCTAGCCCTGCAGCAGCTAGCCTCCACCAGCCCTGCAGCAGCTAGCCTCCACCAGCCCTGCAGCAGCTAGCCTCCACCAGCCCTGCAGCAGCTAGCCTCCTCTAGCCCTGCAACAGCTAGCCTCCACCAGCCCTGCAGCAGCTAGCCTCCTCTAGCCCTGCAGCAGCTAGCCTCCTCTAGCCCTGCAGCAGCTAGCCTCCACCAGCCCTGCAGCAGCTAGCCTCCTCTAGCCCTGCAGCAGCTAGCCTCCTCTAGCCCTGCAGCAGCTAGCCTCCTCTAGCCCTGCAGCAGCTAGCCTCCTCTAGCCCTGCAGCAGCTAGCCTCCACCAGCTAGTCTCCACCAGCCCTGCAGCAGCTAGTCTCCACCAGCCCTGCAGCAGCTAGCCTCCTCTAGCCCTGCAGCAGCTAGTCTCCACCAGCCCTGCAGCAGCTAGCCTCCTCTAGCCCTGCAGCAGCTAGCCTCCTCTAGCCCTGCAGCAGCTAGCCTCCTCTAGCCCTGCAGCAGCTAGTCTCCTCTAGCCCTGCAGCAGCTAGCCTCCTCTAGCCCTGCAGCAGCTAGCCTCCTCTAGCCCTGCAGCAGCTAGCCTCCACCAGCCCTGCAGCAGCTAGCCTCCACCAGCCCTGCAGCAGCTAGCCTCCACCAGCCCTGCAGCAGCTAGCCTCCACCAGCCCTGCAGCAGCTAGCCTCCTCTAGCCCTACAGCAGCTAGCCTCCACCAGCCCTGCAGCAGCTAGCCTCCACCAGCCCTGCAGCAGCTAGCCTCCACCAGCCATGCAGCAGCTAGCCCCCTCTAGCCCTGCAGCAGCTAGCCTCCACCAGCCCTGCAGCAGCTAGCCTCCACTAACCCCGCAGCAGCTAGCCTCCACCAGCCCTGCAGCAGCCTCCTCTAGCCCTGCAGCAGCTAGCCTCCACCAGCCCTGCAGCAGCTAGCCTCCACCAGCCCTGCAGCAGCTAGCCTCCACCAGCCCTGCAGCAGCTAGCCTCCTCTAGCCCTGCAGCAGCTAGTCTCCTCTAGCCCTGCAGCAGCTAGCCTCCTCTAGCCCTGCAGCAGCTAGCCTCCTTTAGCCCTGCAGCAGCTAGCCTCCTCTAGCCCTGCAGCAGCTAGCCTCCTCTAGCCCTGCAGCAGCTAGTCTCCACCAGCCCTGCAGCAGCTAGTCTCCACCAGCCCTGCAGCAGCTAGCCTCCTCTAGCCCTGCAGCAGCTAGCCTCCACCAGCCCTGCAGCAGCTAGCCTCCTCTAGCCCTGCAGCAGCCTCCACCAGCCCTGCAGCAGCTAGCCTCCACCAGCCCTGCAGCAGCTAGCCTCCTCTAGCCCTGCAGCAGCCTCCACCAGCCCTACAGCAGCTAGCCTCCTCTAGCCCTGCAGCAGCTAGTCTCCACTAACCCCGCAGCAGCTAGCCTCCTCTAGCCCTGCAGCAGCTAGCCTCCTCTAGCCCTGCAGCAGCTAGCCTCCACTAACCCCGCAGCAGCTAGCCTCCACCAGCCCTGCAGCAGCTAGCCTCCACTAACCCCGCAGCAGCTAGCCTCCTCTAGCCCTGCAGCAGCTAGCCTCCTCTAGCCCTGCAGCAGCTAGCCTCCACTAACCCCGCAGCAGCTAGCCTTCACCAGCCCTGCAGCAGCTAGCCTCCTCTAGCCCTACAGCAGCTAGTCTCCACTAACCCCGCAGCAGCTAGCCTCCTCTAGCCCTGCAGCAGCTAGCCTCCTCTAACCCCGCAGCAGCTAGCCTCCACCAGCCCTGCAGCAGCTAGCCTCCTCTAGCCCTGCAGCAGCTAGCCTCCACTAACCCTGCAGCAGCTAGCCTCCTCTAGCCCTGCAGCAGCTAGCCTCCACCAGCTAGCCTCCTCTAGCCCTGCAGCAGCTAGCCTCCTCTAGCCCTGCAGCAGCTAGCCTCCACCAGCCCTGCAGCAGCTAGCCTCCACCAGCCCTGCAGCAGCTAGCCTCCTCTAGCCCTGCAGCAGCTAGCCTCCTCTAGCCCTGCAGCAGCTAGCCTCCACCAGCCCTGCAGCAGCTAGCCTCCACCAGCCCTGCAGCAGCTAGTCTCCACCAGCCCTGCAGCAGCTAGCCTCCACCAGCCCTGCAGCAGCTAGCCTCCACCAGCCCTGCAGCAGCTAGCCTCCACCAGCCCTACTAGTCTCCACCAGCCCTGCAGAAGCTAGCCTGCAGCTACCAGCCACCATCACCAGACCAGCCCCAGGCTACCAGCTACCAGCCACCACCACCAGCCTAGCCAAGATGGCTTCTTTTATTATTTTATTCTTTGTTTTATCTATCCTGGACCCTGGGACTCTTACAAACTCCATGCAACTGCCTGTTTATGAGCATGTGATTTCTCCAGTGGAGTGTTCCCTGCAGTTTTATCCCTGCTTGTTTTAGTTTCCCCTTAGTTCCTGTTTTTATTTGCCCTTTTAATTATCCCTATTTTGCACAGTTCACCTCACTTATGCTCCTTCAAGATTTTTTTTTATTTAAATGTTTTTATCCTATGCACCTCGCAATATTTCTGATTTCTCTAAGGCGAAGGATGCTACTTGTGCTTCTTATAGGAAAAAGGCCTTATTTGGTTCTTGCTGTCTGGCAACGTTAAGCCCAATCCGGGTTCTGTACCACTGTCCGACACCTTGTCTCAACCACTACAACACTTATGCAAACCCTTTCTGGCAAAGGGCTTGCATTTTCTACATCTCAATGTCAGGAGTCTTAGTTAAGACCACGAAAGTTGGTGTTTTTTGTGTTCCAGAAACCTGGCTTGATTCCAGTATTAGTGACTCCGAAAATATCATAGAAAATCACTCTCATTAGGAAAGACCGAAATAGGAATGGTGGGGGGTCTGTGCTTTTATTAAAGCTGAGCTATATTTTAATACAAGGGCATACCTTGACAGTAGCCTGTCTGAAATTTTAATGATTGATATTCGTCTCCCAAAAACTAAACCCATCCTTTTGGGTTCATGTTACCATCCTCCTCAAGCAAAACTCCTTTTATGAGCATCTCGAAAATACTCTATCTGCATGTCCCAATTTCCTGGAAAGAGAATGTATACTTATGGGCGATTTTAACACTGACAACACTGACACTGATTTTAACACTGACTGGTCTTACACAAATCATACAAGACCCAACCAGAGTGTAATTCTTCAAGTAGCACCGCATTGATTTAATCTTAGCTGATTCAAGTCCATTTCCCAGAGTGGTGTTTTAACATGTGGTATTAGTGACCACTTCTTGACCTTCTGTTCCAGGAGTCAACCGACTCAAAAGGAGTTTCCTTGATAGTATGTGTCCAGTGGCGGCTGGTGAATTCTTCTCCAGGGGGGGGCGCTATATCAAACATTTTGCAAACATGTACCTAGGCATGCATTGGCGAAACCACAGACTGAGTAGCCTACTGTGCAAGTCAGAGCTTCGGCGAAACCATAAGGTACGAATATTTAAGTAGGTAGAGTACAACTATCACCATTGCCATCAATCAATATTATGATCACAGTCAATGCACGCCCAGGTCTCTCTCTCTCTCTCTCTCTCTCTCTCTCTCTCTCTCTCTCTCTCTCTCTCTCTCTCTCTCTCTCTCTCCCGTATTCAGATTCGTCCAATAATAATCACAGATGTATATCTTGTCATTTTAAACAAGTTACCATTATATTGGTGATTATGCCCCCCTGCGGCGAAATTAATTAGTATCCCCCTCTATCTCTCTCTCACACACACACACACAGCATGACGTGGAATCCAAGCTATCGTTACAAGACTTACTTACCATCACAAGAGTTGAATGGGGCGAGATATTCAGCTGTCCAGTCCACAACAAGCCATAATCCACTTTTTTTTTAATCCACTCAAAAAGAAACTCCAGTAAACAGTCCATACCGTCGTTAGCTGGTAGCTGCATCCAGCTACCAGCCTTCATGCTCCATGGTAGCTACTAGTAGTAAGGTAGCAAAATCTCCGGACTGGGGGAGTGACAACACAGCAGGAAGGACCCTGCTTGCTTGGTGCGCTAGAAAACGCGCTCCGATTCCATCATATTACATCATATTTGAACGCACTGATAGGCAAAATGTATTTGCTAGACCTATTTAATTGGCTGCGATGATACAGCGATGATACAGCGATGATACCAGTGCACGCCCACTGTGTGCGCGATACGTCTCGCCCAGCTTCAGAGGTAGTCTACTCTCATATCAGACAGTGACGTCATGTGAATCACAAAACAATGATTTATATTTGATATATTAACGTTATTGTGCATTTGAAACACAAACATACTTAAAATGAGTAAATATTATTCATTTTAAACATGTTTATTTTATTTTTAGGCGTCTAAAATAAAAATAAAACATTTTCTTCTTCTCCTGCTCTCTTTACCAGGGGGGGGGCGGCGCCCTAGCGCCCCCAGTGGCGAGCCCCACTGTATGTGTCGTGTATCACGCTTTACGATATTGAGAACCATGGGAGAAGATCGAAAAGTGCGTCCTATAAACTCGACACCAACACGCCACCTGATGCTGAGGCTGGAAGCAGAGGAACACCAAACGGATCATACGGTAGATGTGTTTGTGCTCAGTTCATCACACGGTCATCTCTCTCCACACCTCTCTGGCTGTAATGAACTCATCCGTGGCTAAATCATCCTGCTCTCTCGGCACCACGTATAGCCTTATCTTGTTGTTGTCTAAACGATGCCACTGGGACGTGCGCTAAGCGCTAACCAGCCATAATCTCAATTTGCAATGCATATGTTTCAGAAAAGAGCCCACAGTTAATTCAGGAAAGCCCCCCCCCCCCATGAGCATCAAGGCAGCGGCTCCTGTGGCAGAGGCCTATTAATATGCATGGCTTTGCTAGAAGCTCCAGAGTGACCTACATGACAAGGTTCAGTATGCACTCCAACTGTGTGCTCCACTTGGGACTCAGCCGCCTGTGTTCCTTAATTAGTGTCTTCTTGCCGTTTTTTTTTTTTTTTACGTATTTTTTTTGGAGAGGCTGTTGAACTTCACCCCGTACAGACGCGCGGCGAGGTCGGAGTTCACCCCCGGTCACTCCAAACGCCTGGCCCTTAACAGCCCGGGGGCGCCTCTCCAGAGCCAACAAAATGGCTGCCATTAGGCTGCTGAGGATGACCACTAATAGCCCCATTATATGCACTTTAAACCCCTGCAATGTTTTCCGCTGATGTACACTCGGCTCTCTCTCAGGTAGTCCCCTGGGCTCTCCACCAACAGGATGTATCAATTAACAGATTTGTTTGCTTTGCTCTGCTCGGGTCTGATTAGCATAGCAGACGCTGACGGGAGCTGAAGCTCCAGAGGTGACAGGTTCTGTTCCCCTCTACCGGAGGCTCACACATGGGGGGTCAGCCCTATGTTCCTACAGCCCTATGTTCCAACAGCCCTATGTTCCCACAGCCCTATGTTCCCACAGCCCTATGTTCCCTCAGCCCTATGTTCCCACAGCCCTATGTTCCTACATCCCTATATTCCCACAGCCCTATGTTCCTTCAGCCCTATGTTCCCACAGCCCTATGTTCCCACAGCCCTATGTTCCTACATCCCTATGTTCCCACAGCCCTATGTTCCCACAGCCCTATGTTCCTACATCCCTATGTTCCAACAGCCCTACTGTATGTTCCCACAACCCTATGTTCCCACAGCCCTATGTTCCTACAGCCCTATGTTCCCACAGCCCTATGTTCCCACAGCCCAATGGTCCCACAGCCCTATGTTCCCACAGCCCTATGTTCCTACAGGCCACCTATTTACAGGTTTAAATGACTCTACGGACATACTGTCACTTTTATAGGCTAAGTAGATTACATTATAGTATTATTATTCTTTGTCATGCATTACTCAATGCTCTTACATTGTTGTTTTTTGATAATTGTTTTTTGATAATTGTTGGTAATTGTTTATATTATTATTGATCTATTCTATTTTTGACTCATTTCTTTATGTTGTTATAATATTTTGAGCTTGTGTGTATATATACTTATATAATATACAAATTTGTTTTTCTATTTAGTATTATTGTATATTTACTTCAACTCAAGTTGAGAATGTTGCTTTGCCTTCATTTAATTGGGACCAGCTGTCCCCCATTGTAATTAGTGTCTCCCTGAGTTGTGTGTTTTTTCCTCTATTTAGTCACAGTATTGTTTTTGTCACAGCAACACCCTGAAGAAGGCCATGTAGGCCGAAACATGTTGGACTTTTAAAAGATTTTTCTAAATAATGTAAGCTACTTATTAAAGGCTTTTTAAAAACTGTAGAGCTGCCTTGGATCTCAACCTTTCTTATATAACAATCAAACAGTGTTGAAACGTGGGTGCTGCAGTGTTGAGTGCATAGTAGTAGAGACATTAGTATAGTAGGAAGTAATGTAGACAAGGGAGATGAATTAATTAGATGTTAGCTAGCGCTCATGGGCAGGGAGATGTTAGCTAGCGCTCTTGGGCAGGGAGATGTTAGCTAGTGCTCAGGGCAGGGAGATGTTAGCTAGCGCTCGTGGGCGGGCAGATGTTGGCTAGCACTCAGGGCAGGGCGATGTTAGCTAGCGCTCGTGGGTGGGGAGATGTTAGCTAGCGCTCTTGGGCAGGGAGATGTTAGCTAGTGCTCAGGGCAGGGAGATGTTAGCTAACGCTCAGGGAGATTGTTGAACATAATGTAATGTACAGTCTCACATTTGATCATTGCGGTATCCATACATGTGTGTATAACTTCTGCGCATGTGCAATAAACTCTCTCCCTGCCCCGCCAAGTTCGTGTGTAGACGTGCGTCTTTGTTCCTGCAGTCCAACTCAACAAAAGTACATTAATAACATACCTAATAAGTATGTAGCTAGACATCCGTGTCATAAATATGAACAGTGCAACAGAGATGTTAGCTAGTGCTCGTGGGCAGGCAGATGTTAGCTCGCGCTCGTGGGCAGGCAGATGTTAGTTAGCGCTCGTGGGTGGGCAGATGTTAGCTAGCGCTCGTGGGCAGGGAGATGTTAGCTAGCGCTTGTGGGTGGGCAGATGTTGGCTAGCGCTCAGGGCAGGGATATGTTAGCTAGCGATCATGGGCAGGGAGATGTTAGCTAGCACTCATGGGCAAGGAGATGTTAGCTAGCGCTCGTGGGCGAGGAGATGTTAGCTAACGCTTGTGGGCAAGGAGATGTTAGCTAGCACTCAGGGCAGGGAGATGTTAGCTAGCGCTCAGGGCAGGGATATGTTAGCTAGCGCTTGTGGCCAGGGAGATATTAGCTAGCGCTCGTGGGCAGGGAGATGTTAGCTAGCACTCAGGGCAGGGAGATGTTAGCTAGCACTCAGGGCAGGGAGATGTTAGCTAGCGCTCGTGGCCAGGGAGATGTTAGCTAGCATTCAGGGCAGGGAGATGTTAGCTAGCGCTCGTGGCCAGGGAGATGTTAGCTAGCGCTCGTGGCCAGGGAGATGTTAGCTAGCATTCAGGGCAGGGAGATGTTAGCTAGCGCTCGTGGGCAGGGAGATGTTGGCTAGCGCTCGTGGGCAGGGAGATGTTAGCTAGCGCTCATGGGCGGGAGATGTTAGCTAGCGCTCGTGGGCAGGGAGATGTTAGCTAGCGCTCGTGGGCGAGGAGATGTTGGCTAGCGCTCATGGGAGGGCAGATGTTGGCTAGCGCTCGTGGGCGGGGAGATGTGAGCTAGCGCTCGTGGGCAGGGAGATGTTAGCTAGTGCTCAGGGTGGGCAGATGTTAGCTAGCGCTCAGGGTGGGCAGGGAGATGTTAGCTAGTGCTCGTGGGCAGGGAGATGTTAGCTAGCGCTCATGGGAGGGCAGATGTTGGCTAGCGCTCGTGGGCGGGGAGATGTGAGCTAGCGCTCGTGGGCAGGGAGATGTTAGCTAGCGCTCATGGGAGGGCAGATGTTGGCTAGCGCTCATGGGTGGGGAGATGTTGGCTAGCACTCAGGGCAGGGAGTTGTTAGCTAGCGCTCGTGGCCAGGGAGATGTTAGCTAGCATTCAGGGCAGGGAGATGTTAGCTAGCGCTCGTGGGCAGGGAGATGTTGGCTAGCGCTCGTGGGCGGGAGATGTTAGCTAGCACTCGTGGGCGGGAGATGTTAGCTAGCGCTCGTGGGCGGGAGATGTTGGCTAGCACTCGTGGGTGGGGAGATGTTAGCTAGCGCTCGTGGGCAGGGAGATGTTAGCTAGCACTCAGGGCAGGGAGATGTTAGCTAGCGCTCGTGGGCTGGGAGATGTTAGCTAGCGCTCATGGGCGGGAGATGTTAGCTAGCGCTCGTGGGCAGGGAGATGTTAGCTAGCGCTCATGGGCGGGCAGATGTTGGCTAGCACTCAGGGCAGGGAGATGTTAGCTATCGCTCGTGGGCAGGGAGATGTTAGCTAGCGCTCATGGGCGGGCAGATGTTGGCTAGCACTCAGGGCAGGGAGATGTTAGCTAGCGCTCAGGGCAGGGAGATGTTAGCTAGCGCCATTGGGCAGGGAGATGTTAGCTAGCGCACAGGGCAGGGAGATGTTAACTAGCGCTTGTGGGCAGGAAGATGTTAGCTAGCGCTCGTGGGTGGGGAGATGTTAGCTATCGCTCAGGGCAGGGAGATGTTGGCTAGCGCTCGTGGGCGGGGAGATGTGAGCTAGCGCTCGTGGGCAGGGAGATGTTAGCTAGCGCTCGTGGGCAGGGAGATGTTAGCTAGCGCTCGTGGGCAGGGAGATGTTAGCTAGCGCTCATGGGCGGGCAGATGTTGGCTAGCACTCAGGGCAGGGAGATGTTGGCTAGCGCTCGTGGGCGGGGAGATGTGAGCTAGCGCTCATGGGCGGGCAGATGTTGGCTAGCACTCAGGGCAGGGAGATGTTAGCTAGCGCTCAGGGCAGGGAGATGTTAGCTAGCGCCATTGGGCAGGGAGATGTTAGCTAGCGCACAGGGCAGGGAGATGTTAACTAGCGCTTGTGGGCAGGAAGATGTTAGCTAGCGCTCCTGGGCGGGGAGATGTTAGCTAGCGCACAGGGCAGGGAGATGTTAACTAGCGCTTGTGGGCAGGAAGATGTTAGCTAGCGCTCCTGGGCAGGGAGATGTTAGCTAGTGCTCAGGGCAGGGAGATGTTGGCTAGCGCTCGTGGGCGGGGAGATGTGAGCTAGCGCTCGTGGGCAGGGAGATGTCTCTAGCGCTCGTGGGCGGGCAGATGTTGGCTAGCACTCAGGGCAGGGCGATGTTAGCTAGCGCTCGTGGGTGGGGAGATGTTAGCTAGCACTCAGGGCAGGGCGATGTTAGCTAGCGCTCGTGGGCAGGGAGATGTTAGCTAGCGCTCGTGGGCAGGGAGATGTTAGCTAGCGCTCGTGGGCAGGGAGATGTTGGCTAGCACTCAGGGCAGGGAGATGTTAGCTAGCGCTCGTGGGCAGGGAGATGTTAGCTAGCGCTCGTGGGTGGGCAGATGTTGGCTAGCACTCAGGGCAGGGAGATGTGAGCTAGCGCTCATGGGCAGAGAGCATTGTTGACACTCAGTGTTCCTGTTCGGTCTTTGTCAAAGAGGGAGTTAGCATTTCCAACACTCAAAGACAGCTGCTGCTGGCAGCCTCCTCCTCGCTGGCGGTCCAGGGCAGTAATCTGTCACGGCGGAGGCCTGGCCAACACGCTCCAGCCGGGGGTAGAGCAGGGAGCTGTGGCTCAGGGCTCTCTGCATAGCAATGAGGCTCGACAGATGTAACTGTAACTGCAGCCTGAGCACTTAGCCCAGATCCTGCCCTGCTCTGTGGGGACGAGGAGCCGCTGTGACTGAGGACACGTTGGGAGGCGTCTCCACGGGTACAGAATAATCTGCGTTCTCGTCTAGTCTAGTTAATCCTTCCGGAAACATCATATCACTGTAGTTTACAGTATGTCAAGACCTTAGTGGTACATACCGATTCTACAATGGAAACATAGATCAAAAGGAACTACAGTCCTTGCTTTGCTTGTAAAAAATGTACATATTATCTCAAAAACGGGGATAAAAAATGTAAAAATTAAATAATATTACCTTGTCCAAAATTTGATTTGGCTCTGATTTGAACCTTTTTGGGGGCATGCTGGCGTCGCAGTGGATTTTGGGAGCTGCCACCTCGTAGCCGACTCCATTAATCACGTGCAGGACCATCCATCTTCTGCTTCCAGGACCAGCTCCCCATGGTTGACAGACAGTAAGTTCTGCATAAGGTATCCTTCCACATCATTATTTATGTGTGTGGTCTCGGCCCAGCCCCAGGGTGGCCGGGCGTGGGGTCGCGACCCCGTTGAAACAACAGGAAGTAGCACTGGTTGAGGAATGGAACTGACCTCCGCGCACTGTGTCGTATTTCATTCCTCCGAGCATCAAGCTGCTGCTGTTCTGTGAAGAATCCTTTGGCTGAATATTTATTTTCATCCACAAAATATTCAGTTACTGGGACTTTTCCAAAGGAATTGTGGATTTTCTGGAATTTTGACAATATTTAATATTTTTCAATCATGGGCAATTCAATCAGAGTGCAAATGTAGCAGTAAAGTGCAATATCAATATACAATACACAAGTGATATAACAAGCTACTGGTAATATAATATATGTCCATGTAATTGTATTATACTGTTACAATTGCACTCTGGTTAGATGCCAACTTATTTCCGTTGTACTGTACTTGTGCTGTATGATGACGATACATTTGAATCTTTATGTTAATATCATGTTGTCATGTATGTACAGTATAATTATGCTATACAGTGATATAGGTATTACAGGAATAAATGATGATACAGGTGTATATATACTATGGTAGTAAGACATACTGGGCAGTGGTATAACTATTAAGAGTAGGTATGGGATATATACAGATATAGATATAATATATACAGGTATGTATACATGTATGTGCACAGGAATATATGCAGATATATCCAACCGTTTTAGATAAATATATATACAGTATACATGGTATAATTACTGTATTTCTCTGTAAATCCCTCTAAAATATATGAAGGCATGTCAGCAGATGGAACAACATCCAGATGCATCTTTGTTTGAATATAATACCAGCCTCATTCCTCTCCTTCCCACTGGCCGTCTGTGCTGCTCACTTGTGCTGTTACTATGAGACAGTGTCAAAGTACAGTAACCAGTTATGATTGCGACCACACATATAATTGCTTCGGTGTATAATTTGTTGTTAGATTAAATTGAGTACATCTACACATTTATAGATGTAAATGTCGATCAGTATGAATGAGGGTGAGGAAGCGTAGCTAAATGTAAACACGGAGTACAGTGACAGTGTCTGACGCCCCACATTAACACACACAGACGTGAACGAGCCAGGCAATGTGGCTGTGAACACTGAGCCTCTGCCACAGCTTCATCTAGCTAAACACGCTACGGTCTTCATAATTACAACCACAGCAATATGCATCATTGCATTTTACTAGCATATCACTAAATTGCACAACTTTGCTCTTTTTCCTCCTCAACACAAGCCTGCAGCTAGTGGTTTCTATAATGAACATGTACGTTTCTCTAATCAGCCAAAAGTCTCCTCGCGACAAACGGAATGCCTTGGAGCAACACTGCAGGAAAGCTGCCAAAGCAAAGCATTCCACACCCCGGTGGGCGAAGAATAGCTTGGTTCATCAGAGTTCCACAAATTATGCTCAGCTTTTGTGTCACACTTGTAAACAAGAGTGGAAGGCTAGAATAAGCTGCATTATGCATTTAAATATCTGTATCCCTTCTGGTGCAGTAAGTCGAATTCTTTTTTCTTTTCTTTTTTTTAAAACAAAGGCATTCAGCCATTCTTGCAGCAGTATAATCCACTAGCTACATCACCTGTCATCATGTTGCTGTGTCTTTGTGTTTTAACTTAATAACAGTATATCCTGCAAGACCTTGGTTTGAACTCTATCCAATCAGAACTGGGAACGGTGTTTCAAGGATAAGCCAAACACATCAATCTATGTAACATGTGGGAAATTCATATTTTGATCCATGATTTGAACAGAACAAAAAGCACAGCCACTTCTTTTCTGGAAGTTGCATCTACTGTACTACAGTATGTCGACGGGAGACGTTTCCTTCTGTGAGAAAAAGTAATTTTGCTTTTGGTTTACGATTGAAATGATGTCATTTACCACAGAGTTTACAAACCTAATTGTGCCTCTGGGGAAATATACATTTCTTTACCGTCCATCTAGAGTCGGATCTCGGCACAGAATTACTGGGGAACTGTACATTGGAGGGGGTTGGGTAGGTAGGATAGGGGGCGGTTGGGTAGGCGGGGTGGGTGGGGGGAACTGTACATTGGAGGGGGTTGGGTAGGTGGGGTGCGGTGCGGTTGGGTAGGCGGGGTGGGGGGGGGGGGGAACTGTACATTGGAGGGGGTTGGGTATGGACATTTACAGGGGCCAGTTTCGAATTGCAGTCTCCCGTAGGTGCTTGAGAGCGGTTTTGAAGAAGGGTAGTGATTCACATTCCTTTACGGCTGTGGGTAGGGCGTTCCACATTGATGTGGCATAATTGCGAAACGTGTTTAGTCCCTTGTTTGAGCCGAATCTGGGTTTAACAGCGACTGTAGACGACGAGGGGAGACCTTCCAGGAGTTTCAGCGAGCATCACTACCACACTACCAAAGGGTTAACCCTTTCACTGCGACAATACAGAAGGTTAACCCTTTCCCTACCACACGGCAAAGGGTTAACCCTTTCACGGTGACAATACAGAAGGTTAACCCTTTCACTACCACACGACAAAGGGTTAACCCTTTCACAACCACACTACAGAAGGTTAACCCTTTCACTACCACACTACAGAATGTTAACCCTTGCGGCTAAGTGGTGCAGTGGGCAAGGCGCTCGCCACTAACGCAGGAGATGCTGGTATCGAGCCCAGCTCTCGGCATTGCTACCGGCTTTGCCGGCCGTCATACTAACACAATTGGCAGTGTTAGAGGGTGGGAAAGCCGGTGGGTGGGGATTGGACGTTGTGGACAGCGACTCCTACAGGTCGGTTGGGTGACGCCGGTGCGGCGGAAACAGGAAGTAGCGGGGGCAGCGTGAGCCTCCCACATGTTACATCTCGCCAATGAGAGTTCGAGCTGGTGCGGTGAAAAGATGCGACAGGCTGCCTCCTCGTGTACCGGAGGGGACACGTGATGCAAGGCTTCTGTCCTCACTACAGCCGACCAGTGGGAGGCATAGTCTAGCAACGTTCAAGACAGGGGAGGGAAGAATTGGAAATACGAAATTGGGATGGGAGAAAAATAGAAAATGGGGAGAAAAAGTGGATTAAAAAAATAATGTTAACCCTTTCACTACCACACTACAGACGGTTAACCATCAATCAGACGGCGACACCATCAGGGACACCTGCCACCCTGTCGGCTTCAGCTCCTGAGATTATAGAGCAGCGTTTCTAGAGCAACAGTGAAGATGAAGATGAACCACCCGAGGGGTCATGACCTGGTCAGAGGGAGGAGGAGGAAGGGGCACTCTTATGTGTCCGGTCGAAGCTGCTGTCCTGCTGCTGTCCTGCTGCTGCGTCCAACGCACACAGAGCTGCTCATCTGTTCTGTGAGTGTTGGCAGAGGGAAGCTGGCTGGCTCTCTGGGTGACGGACCCCATTAGTCTGATGGCCAGGAAGTTATTTATAAGACAGTGTATAAGGTTGCACAACAGTTTAACGTTGAAAACACACACACACACACACACACACACACACACACACACACACACACACACACACACACACGCACACACACACACACACGCACACACACACGCACACACACACACACACGCACACACACACACACACACACACAGTGAAACAGAGGACAGAGCAATTATGTATTATTATAATATGTATATTTAAATTTCCAACAACAGAGGTATGGTGCTTACTATTTTATATGGATTACTATATATCTGTGGGGCAGCTACTATTATAACTATTAGGATCAATCTAAACATACCTGTTCATATTTCACTGATTCATACTCTTTGCACATAACAGCCCTGCTAATTATCCCATCCCACTGTATTGTTATTTCATTCTAATTAGTGTATATACTTGACCACATCTTGCCCAGTTGTACAGCTCTGGCCTATTCCTTTTTTTTTATTTTTTTTTTTTACTTATAATTGTACTATATTCTATTGTGCTATATTTAATTTAGTTTATATCCCATTTAATTTTATTCAACCTCTTTATTTACAGTTGTACAGCCCTGGCCTATATTTGATTTTATTTCATAATCATATTATATTCTATTGTGCTTAACTTAGTTCATATTTATTTTAATAAAATTTTACTCCACCTCTTTATTGTATTATCTGTCTGTTAATGTGTGTCCGCTAATGTCGCACCGAAAACGGCCAAAGCTAATTCCTTGTATGTGAAAACTACTTGGCAATAAAGACCTTTCTGATTCTGAGGATATACTGTATATGGATTACTGTACTATCAGTGGGGCAGCTGCTACAGCGGCACGGTGGTGTAGGGGTTAACACTGTCGCCTCACAGCAAGAAGGTCCAGGGTTCGATTTGCCCTTGGGGACCAGGTTTCCGCGATGCCAGGTACACAGGTGGGGGATCTCCCAGGCCTTTCTGTGTGGAGTTTGCATGTTCTCCCCGTGTTCGCAACGGTCCCCCCGCCCCCCCCCCCCACCCCCCCCCCCCCGATAAGATAAACCCAATGGAAAAACATGCAAAAAACAACAGATCTGTCGCGTCAGTGACGAAGACCGGCAGGAGCACTTGGATGGTCCCCGGGCGTGGCTCACACCACAGCCCTCGTCTGCTCCCGGCTGCCCTTTGGGGAAAAGGACGACGGGATGGGTTAAGCGCAGAGGAGTATCGCATCGCCGATCCTACAAAAACAATGCGCGTGTGTGTGCTAACCGTGTGTGCTAACCGCTAACATTGAGGATAATTGCATGCCAATTAAAGACCTCTGCGACAGGTCCTGCATTATTATATTATTATTATTATTACTACTATTATAACTATTAGGATATATGATATATGTATTACTTGTATACCAGTGGGGCAGCTACTATTATAACTATTAGGATATATGATATATGTATTACTTGTATACCAGTGGGGCAGCTACTATTATAACTATTAGGATTTATATGTATTATACCAGTGGGGCAGCTCTACATTCCTTCACCTGGCAGGACGGTTAATTGTCAAACTGCCCAAACAAACACACCATGTATTTAATCACATACAACAATCTACTCCTCTCTGATCTATTAACTGTGTGAACCTTCATGTGAATATTCATCATCAATATTTGGATGCCGTATGCACTGAATAGTTAGTATTACATTAAATAAGATGGAACGGCTCCATGCATTCATTGAATAAACAATGATAGGCTCATTGCCAGCATGGTATTGTTTTAAATTGTACAGCTTGTCTTTGTCAGGGAATTCTAACACTTCTGAACCTCAACACCAATTCTAATTATCTCTCTCTCTCCTATCTCTCTCTCTCTCTTGTTCTCACTATCTTGTTCTCACTCTCTCTCTCCTCTCTCTCTCTGGTTATCTCTCTCTATCTGTGTGTCTGTCTGTCTCTCTCTCTATATGTGTGTGTGTCTCTCTCCTCTCACTCTCTCTCCTATCACTCTCTCTCCCCTCTCTCTCTCCTCTCTCTCTCTTTCTCTCTCTCTCACTCTCTCTCCCCTATCTCTCTATATCTCCTCTCTCTCACTCTCTCTCCTCTCACTCTCTCTCTCCCCTCTCTCTGTCTCTCCCTCTCTCTCTCTGTATCTCTCTCTCTCTCTCAATTCAATTATCTCTCTCTCGGTCTCTCTCTCTCTCTCTTTCTCTCTCTCTCTGTCTGTCTCTCTCTCTCTATCTCTCTCTCTCTCTCTCTCTCTCTCTCTCTCTCTCTCTCTCTCTCTCTCTCTCTCTCTCTCTCTCTCTCTCTCTCTCTCTCTCTCTCTCTTAGCAGTGGAGGAGAGACTCCGGGGAGGACAGTATGGAGACTCTGGTCCACTCACTACTCGTGCCACTTCAAGGTCTGTGGGAGGAACTCTCCTTCAGGTAAAACCAGCCTAAACAGAGCGCTAGGACAGGATTTATTCTCTCGATGTTCATTCAAATGGTAAAATGGTCAATGGTGCATTTATATATCTCTTTTATCCATATCATACAGTTTGTTCCTCACATTCACCCATTCACACACCGACATCAGAGGCAACCATGCGAGGTGCTAACCTGCTCATCAGGAGCAGTTATGGGGTTAAGTGTCTCGCTCAAGGACACTTCCACACGCCGCCCGGGAGGAGCGTGAACCGAATGGGGACCCTCCAGATTACCAGACGACCGCTCTACCTCCTGAGCCACTGTTGCCCCCATTCAGCCACACGTATAACATGACATTATAGCAGCACAACCCCCTCTCTCAACGCACGTCGTGAGATCTTTGTAGCCTGACAACAACAGCCAACAACAACAGCCAAATGTAACAGTACTATATACCTGTATGTCATGTATGTCCCTATGCCATAATTGTCATGATGTCATGTATGTTGTGTGTGTCATAAATGTCACTATGAATTGAAGATGGGGGACCCTGATGTAAACAAGACAAACGTCTTTCTCTGGTCTGCATCCCCTTAACCCTTTCACTGCCGCACTACCAAAAACGGTTAACCCTTTCACTGTGACAATTCACAGAAGGTTAACCCGTTCACTGCCACACAACAGCTGGTTAACCCTTTCACTGCCACACGACAGAAGGTTAACCCTTTACTATCACACAACCGACGCCGACCGAAAGCGTTAACAATTGTGTCTATTGAGCCGGACTGTATTGTACCCATTCTGCAATCTGTAAAATAAAGTTTTCATTCATTCATTCATTCACTGTGCAGCTGAACAACAACGCTAGTTCACAATGAGCGCTTCCTTTTTTTTTGCCGCAGCAATTTACAATATGTCTAATGAGGCGTCAGGAGGAAGTGGTTTGTTGTCTGGTGTAACCAGATGGATGTAGGCTGTGATTAGGAGCAATTAACTCTCCCCCAGAACTAAATAACTTCTCTGTCATTAATGCACATATTTTACACCTCATTAGAGGCACCGTGATTGGAGGTAGGGGGAAAAAAAGAAGGCAATTTGCATTTTAGATTCACAATATGGTTTAGAATGGGAGAACAAGAGAGACAGACAGAGAGAATGGAGGGAGAGATAGAGAGACAGAAAGGGAGAGAGAGAGAGAAGGGAGGGAGGATGAAGGAACCCCTCCAGGCCACATCTGTAGCTGAAAGAGGAGGAGAGTGAATGAGGGTTAGGGTTAAACTCATAATAATAATAATAATAATAATAATAATAATAATAATAATAATAATAATAATAATAATAATAATAATAATAATAATAATAATAATAATAATAATAATAATAATAATAATAATAATAATAATAATAATAATAATAATAATAATAATAATAATAATAATAATAATAATAATAATAATAATAATAATAATAATAATAATAATAATAATAATAATAATAATAATAATAATAATAATAATAATAATAATAATAATAATAATAATAATAATAATAATAATAATAATAATAATAATAATAATAATAATAATAATAATAATAATAATAATAAAATCTCAAAGTGCTACAGGAGATAAAGGTAAACAGTTAAATTAATAAAAACAATTCAAATGAATAAAACAACCAATGGAAGAAACATACAGACTCAAATCTAAATTTTTTTATAAAAGTTAAAATAAAAGTAAAAGATTAATTCAGGCAAATGCCTTGTTAAAAATAGCCTCATGTGTATCTGAATGAGGTTTAGACTATAATGTAGCTGAATGAGGGTTCGACTCATGTGTATCTTAATTCTGAATGAGGGTTCGGGTTGTTAGACTCATGACTCCTAATTAACTGTAGGTTTGTATTCCCTTTTTCTGTTTTTGTCTTTATCTATTTTCTTTTTGGGATGTAATGTAAATAGCTGTCTCAATCAGCGGCACCCCTCCCATACCCCCAGCCCCACCACCCCACCCCCCCTCTCCCCACCCCACCCCACCCCTCCCTGCCGAAATGTGCATCACGGGGTGAAACGGCCAAGATGTTAACTCATTTTATTTTTAATCTTCTCTCCGCCACCGAGCGGGTCCTGCGTGCGCCACGTCTTCTGAAATCTCTCCTCTTTCATGGAAACATATTGGGGCAGAATTGACCAGCTGTCTCACTCCTCTCCCTTCTGCTACCCTACCCCCCAGGCCCCCAGCCCCCGTCCCCCAACCCCCGCCGTATGGCCGCCCAGCCTGCCAGGAGAGGCCCGCGTCCAAAATCAAAAGGTGGCTCTTTTCAATTCCAGCCGTCGCTCCGCGGAACACATCCCCAAACAATACCCCCCGCCCCACCCCTGCGAAGACAAATACCCCCACGTTGCGCTCCCCCTGAAGACAAATACCCCCACGTCGCGCCCCCCCCCCCCCCCCTGAAGACAAATACCCCCACGTCTTCCCCCTGAAGACATGCTTGCCACGACGACCAGAGACTCAAGCTTTAGAAGCGCGTGACGTCTGCTCTCATGTCACACATATGTCTCACCCCCCCCCCCCCCCCCCCCCCCTCCTCCCCCACAACCCCGTCCTTCAATATGTCTGTCTCTGCTTGTCGTGGGGGAAACGTCTTGGAAAACGCCCTGGGGCTGCGCTTTCCACCGCGTGTGCGGCGCATCGTCAACATGACTCCTGAGAGCCAGACTCCTAACACCCTTTATAGAGCCACTTCACCAATAAAACAACGCTGATTTATTTTGCACATAATCTCACACAGATCCAAAATCCTCTAAACCGTTTAGCACACGTTCGTTCGGTTTGACGGTTATTGAGAGTACATGAGTTTGAATGCCAGTGATGTCATCATTGGGGGACGTTGGATCCTTGTGTTGTGTTGATTACAGCTCCATGAAATTATGTAGATGAGAAACTGGCAACACCTTGTCTCATAGGGACTGCTACCTTATCTTTTTTTTTTTTTTTTTGCCAGGGTCCATACAATGTCATAACTTAACATTCTTTCATCCGAGCCTTCTGTAAGACAAGTTGCATCAAGGGGTACTGAATCTGAGTTAAAGTACAGAAGCAAATGAGGACCAATAAAGTAAATAACATCCTATATAATAGTATATATATTGTGGGGACCAGACTCACCACGGTTCAAACACACACAAATCCAAAGGTCCACACAAGAGCAATATCAATCAATAAGAATATTTATTGAATTAAAGGCAAAAATCCAGTTTGATAGGCAAGAGAATGGTCATAGACAGTTCGATGGTCAAAAACACAAAACAGGCTCGCCGACAGAAAAAGGGATTGTTCATTACTCAGGGTAGTCGTCCGGTCCAGGGTCAATACACAAGGGGGAATCTCAGCCAGTCCAGGGTCCAGTACACAAAGAACACCTACTCGCTTTCTCCTCACCTCTCACTACCTCCCACCGTCACAACTCTGAATACACAATCGCTCTCTCTCAATACCACAACTCCTACTCTGCTCAACTTACTCCTCACTAACCAAGTGGCTTTGTAGTGTGTGTGTCTGGGGTGTGTGCACGTGAGATGTGTGTGAACTAATTATGCGCAGGTGTATTCTATCAGTACTAATCATCTACCTAATCTGACTCTACTCCTCCTGTGGCAGAAGTATCTCCTATCCTTCACATATCCATGGGAGGGGTGAGGAGAGTGGTGCGCTCAGCTGAGCGTACTACGGGTATTGCACTACCACCCCTGCAGGCAGGGCCGCCTCAGGGGGTGTGCGAGCAGTGCGGTCGCACAGGGCCTCGCGGGAAGGGGGGCCTCGCAAATTTTTTTTTTTTCTTTTTTTTTTTTTTTTTTTTTTTCGAGGCCCCCCTTCCCGCGAGGCCCTTTTTCATCACAGACCTAAAATCTAGTTTTGCTTATATGCTTATATATTTCACATTAGACACGTTTGTAGAATGTGTCTGACTTGTTCCTGGGTCTGCACCTGGGTCACTATTGGAGCTCTGGGGCTCTGCAGCAGACATACTATTGGTTTCAACGAAGGGAGTGGTTACTTACATCATGTGTAGTACGCCGGCGCGCGTCAGCTGCGTTTGACTATTTCGCGCGTGCAGCTTTTGACTATTATGCTTAGTTATGCCAGCCAAGACGAAGAGGTCGGTCGGTCACCGGTCACCAAGGAACGTTGACGAAAGGCCTCTCGCTGGCGGGACAAATGGCCGGAGCCTTGTCATGGTGATGTCGGTTAGTAGCTAGCTTAGCTAAAGGCTAACTAGCGTTAGCTAACCTAGAGACAGCGCATCATGCGCATGCAGCCAAGATGAAGAGGATGGTCGTTTGGCAGATGAACTTCGTCAACTCCACGCGGTTGTCTCCATCCTCTTGGACGTTTGGTGAGTTTTTAACCTATTCTATTAACTCTATTCTATTTTCGCCGTGGACATCTCTCTCTCTCTCTCTCTCTCTCTCTCTCTCTGGAGCTAAACTGGCCGACTAGCTGTTGTAGTACTACTAGTAGCTAACGGTGTGTGGCCTGGTGTCAGCACCTGTATGTAGCCGCATAGCTTGCTTCTGCGTTAGCTAATGGTTAGCGATAGCCTGGTTGAGCTAACTGTTAGCCAGTTAGCTGTTTAGCTACGACGTTAGCTGCCGGCTGCGCTCGGCTGGGAACGTTCGTTTGATGCTATCAGTTAGCCTAGAGACTAGTTAGCTGTTAGCTTGTGCTACGACCATTGACATTAGCCGTGAGAATAGCAGGGGATTCTGGCACTCTGACTACGACATAATCTTTGACAGAAGATGTAGTCGGGCCTGCACCATGACAAGGCTCCGGCCATAGCATAGCTTTTTGTCCCGCCAGCGTGAGGCCTTTCGTCAACGTGGAGACCTGTGTTGCGGCCTTTCGCCCTGCGTTCCTTGGTGCAGGTAAGATTAATGAAAATGTCATGACATTACCCCACTCTTCCTTCCTTCCCCTCCCGAATGTTTTGTTAATAACAATGTTTTTTTCCAGGCAAAACATATGTTACTTCACAACATTTGGAGATACGACATGTGCTGTGTGTGAATTCATTGTCTTGGTCGTTTGTGTAGCTTGGGTAGCGTTGGGCCGTTGGCCAAAGCTGTGTGTGGCCTGGTGTCAGTAGCCTACCTGGCTAGCCTTTAGCTGATGTCGGCCAAATGGCTCCTTGCTGCTTTGTTTTCTCTGGTATAGACCCTCTTCTCTTTGGATTTAAGTGTTGATCTTTGTCCTTTTGGATCTATGTATATTCATGTTGCCTTTGTGAAGTTATCTTTTCCTTCTGTTTTGTTCTTTCATTAAAAGTTGAATATCCTTTAGGGGGTCATCTTTGCTTATCTCTCTCATACATGCTCTCTCTCTAACACACACACACGACAAACACACATGCTCTCTCTCTCTCTCTCTCTCTCTCTCTTTCTAACACACAGTCTGCCTATGGCGGCCTTTCTCGATGGCTAGGCTGTGCTCGCTGAGTCTGTACCTAGTCAAGGATCTTCAGTCACAGTGCTCAGGTATTATGCCACTGTGTACTCTCTGTTTAGGGCCAAATAGCATTTCAATTTCTTTCCAATGTGTCTCTCTCTCTGTACACTGTATATTGACTGTAGAACGGGAGCTCTCTCTCGCTCTCTCTATTGCTATATGTTGACTGTATCATGCCCAGCCTCGGGCAGCGCTATTATTTAAGAATATGTTGACTGTATGAAAAAAAAAATAAAAAAAATAAAAAATTATATATATATATATATATATATATATATATATATTTTTTTTTACCTTTACACACGCTGCAAGAACAGAGAGACTCCGACTCAGCTTCTTCCCCCAGGCCATCAGAACACTGAACACTGAACTCTCCACTCACAAATACACATGAGCACACACACACAGACACACACACACACACACACACACACACACACACACACACACACACACACACACACACACACACACACACACACACACACACACACACACACACACACACACACACACACACACACACACACACACACACACCACTCATGCGGCAACCGCTAAAACAATCACTTTAAACAAAATGTCACTTTAAAAAATGTAATCTTTAGAAACACTTTAAAAGAAGGAGGTACTGTATAGTTTAGATACATTAAGAGTTAACATTGTAAATTGTATATTGCATAGTAGTGTATATAAGAACCAGTTTCTCAGGAACCTAGCATGTCTTTTTTTCACAAACTTGACCTAAAACATAAACCAAAAGGACACAGGAATACACATTAAACAAATTGTGATGATTGTACACTATCCATCTTTCCCATTTATTCAAAAACGTGTCCTGTTGCAGTCTAAACGAAAATGTAATTATTTCCATCTTAAAAATATCATAAATAATATCAATCCAATCATCCACTGTATAGGAATCTCTGTTCTTAACCACTTTCTAGTAATGGCTTCCCTGCCAGCAGCACTTAGAATCCTAAATACATATCCATCTGAGGTAAAATGTTCTGATGGCAGGGCGCCCAAATACAGACTCTCAAGCTTAAATGGAATGTCCACCTGGAATACATTTAGCAAGATTTAATGAACCTCCCTCCAGAAAGGTATCAACAAAGGACAAGACCAGCATAATGTGATAATGATTTTCCTCTGAGAATCCACACTGTCTCCACCTGTTGGACGATTTGGTATAATGACTCTTTTGAGCTGGAGTAATGAAGAAGCTAATGAGGGTTTTCCAACTAAATTATCTCCAATAAGGCTGAACTTGATGTTTTCCATTGTATCTCTGAGAGCTGTTTTTGTATCAGGGTGTGTGTCTTAGTCTAGTGGTGAGAGCTGTGTTTGTATCGGGGTGGGTGGGTGTCTTAGTCTAGTGATGAGAGCTGTGTTTGTATCAGGGTGGGTGTCTTAGTCTAGTGGTGAGAGCTGTGTTTGTATCAGGGTGGGTGTCTTAGTCTAGTGGTGAGAGCTGTGTTTGTATCAGGGTGGGTGTCTTAGTCTAGTGGGGAGAGCTGTGTTAGTATCAGGGTGGGTGGGTGTCTTAGTCTAGTGGTGAGAGCTGTGTTTGTATCAGGGTGGGTGTCTTAGTCTAGTGGTGAGAGCTGTGTTTGTATCAGGGTGGGTGGCCTGGGTGGGTGTCTTAGTCTAGTGATGAGAGCTGTGTTTGTATCAGGGTGGGTGTCTTAGTCTAGTGGTGAGAGCTGTGTTTGTATCAGGGTGGGTGTCTTAGTCTAGTGGTGAGAGCTGTGTTTGTATCAGGGTGGGTGTCTTAGTCTAGTGGGGAGAGCTGTGTTAGTATCAGGGTGGGTGGGTGTCTTAGTCTAGTGGTGAGAGCTGTGTTTGTATCAGGGTGGGTGTCTTAGTCTAGTGGTGAGAGCTGTGTTTGTATCAGGGTGGGTGTCTTAGTCTAGTGGTGAGAGCTGTGTTTGTATCAGGGTGGGTGTCTTAGTCTAGTGGTGAGAGCTGTGTTTGTATCAGGGTGGGTGTCTTAGTCTAGTGGTGAGAGCTGTGTGTGTATCAGGGTGGGTGTCTTAGTCTAGTGGTGAGAGCTGTGTTTATATCAGGGTGGGTGGGTGTCTTAGTCTAGTGATGAGAGCTGTGTGTGTATCAGGGTGGGTGTCTTGTCTTAGTCTAGTGGTGAGAGCTGTGTTTGTATCAGGGTGGGTGTCTTAGTCTAGTGATGAGAGCTGTGTGTGTATCAGGGTGGGTGTCTTGTCTTAGTCTAGTGGTGAGAGCTGTGTTTGTATCAGGGTGGGTGTCTTAGTCTAGTGGTGAGAGCTGTGTTTGTATCAGGGTGGGTGGGTGTCTTAGTCTAGTGATGAAAGCTGTGTGTGTATCAGGGTGGGTGTCTTAGTCTAGTAGTGAGAGCTGTGTTTGTATCAGGGTGGGTGTCTTAGTCTAGTGGTGAGAGCTGTTTGTATCAGGGTGGGTGTCTTAGTCTAGTGGTGAGAGCTGTGTTTGTATCAGGGTGGGTGTCTTAGTCTAGTGGTGAGAGCTGTGTTTGTATCAGGGTGGGTGGGTGTCTTAGTCTAGTGGTGAGAGCTGTCTTTGTATCAGGGTGGGTGGGTTTCTTAGTCTAGTGGTGAGAGCTGTGTTTGTATCAGGGTGGGTGTCTTAGTCTAGTGGTGAGAGCTGTGTTTGTATCAGGGTGAGTGGGTGTCTTAGTCTAGTGGTGAGAGCTGTGTTTGTATCAGGGTGGGTGTCTTAGTCTAGTGGTGAGAGCTGTGTTTGTATCAGGGTGGGTGTCTTAGTCTAGTGGTGAGAGCTGTGTTTGTTTCAGGGTGGGTGTCTTAGTCTAGTGGTGAGAGCTGTGTTTCAGGGTTGGTGTCTTAGTCTAGTGGTGAGAGCTGTGTTTGTATCAGGGTGAGTGGGTGTCTTAGTCTAGTGGTGAGAGCTGTGTTTGTATCAGGGTGGGTGTCTTAGTCTAGTGGTGAGAGCTGTGTTTCAAGTCGAGACAAGAGTTTTATTTGTCACGGCATACAAGTATACAGTGAAATGCAGGGGGTCTTGCCCGCAACGATTGTGCATAATACAATAAGAAGAATCCAATAGGATGAGAATGCGACATTTGTGCAATAATACAAGTAATAAGTAAAGACATATCAGGTATATGTACATGAGTTTTACAAAAACATTGTAAGACATGCTAAGGTCCTGCGATAGTGCAATACACTGTTAGCTACGGATGAGGCACTGGGTCTTTTTTTTTTAAACTTTATGTTTTAGCGTTTATCGCTTTTCTGGTCAAGCATGACCGACAGATACAGGGTGAAACGGGATATAGAGCAGGGTAAGACATTCTGGCAAATGACGGCGGGTCCGGG
>NC_140174.1:109085830-109106923 GCF_963971535.1 Notolepis coatsorum
ACCAGACACTCTATATCAGTGATGGCTGTTTACTGCAGAGTGGAGGGACTGAGAGACCCATGTTACTGACCAGACACTCTATATCAGTGATGGCTGTTTACTGCAGAGTGGAGGGACTGAGAGACCCATGTTACTGACCAGACACTCTATATCAGTGATGGCTGTTTACTGCAGAGTGGAGGGACTGAGAGACCCATGTTACTGACCAGACACTCTATATCAGTGATGGCTGTTTACTGCAGAGTGGAGGGACTGAGAGACCCATGTTACTGACCAGACACTCTGTATCAGTGATGGCTGTTTACTGCAGAGTGGAGGGACTGGGAGACCCATGTTACTGACCAGACACTCTATATCAGTGATGGCTGTTTACTGCAGAGTGGAGGGACTGAGAGACCCATGTTACTGACCAGACACTCTGTATCAGTGATGGCTGTTTACTGCAGAGTGGAGGGACTGGGAGACCCATGTTACTGACCAGACACTCTATATTAGTGATGGCTGTTTGAATGTAGAGCTATTTAACACTTATTTTAACAAAGAAATACCACGTACAGCACCTTTAAACACCACTAATGAACAAGAGTGATTTGCAGCTTGAAGATTAGAAAGCAAACATGATGATCAGATGTAATTATGCTTCTACACCTTGAACAGCATTGGGCTTAAAAGGTCGAGAGGAATTCCCCAGAGCCTTCATCTGTGCCTTCCTTGGATATCGACTCATATTAGGCAGTGAAGAATGAAAATGAAGTTTAGACTTAAACCACAGATAGAAAAGCAAACATGGAGAAACCAACGTTGAAAATGAGATGAAGTGAAAGATCGGCTTCAAGTGATGTCCTTTTATTGGCAGTAGCTCAGGGTTTAATGGGATGTTGTTTTTAACCAATCACATACAGGAAGCTGTAGAGCTCCTCCCATGTCCTCGCCTAACCCCTTACTCACAGATTCATTAATTAAAGGGGCACTGCACCAAAAGACAAGGTATTGCTACTTTTTCATCGACATCATTTAATTGAGATGTAATTAACACATGTGGATTCAGTGTCTCTGATGACATCACTGGTGGCCATATTAAAACTCATTTACTCCCAGTAGCTGTCAAACTAGATGAATGTGTGCAAAACTGTTTAGAGTTGTTGGATGTGTGAGATTATAAATCCTAACTTGTGAACTGGAATGTCTAAAACATTTTCATAAATGTCTCTTTCAATGAACTGACACACGTCCTAATTATTGCTATACATACTTATAAAGGAATAAAGGAATATCTTATCTTATATCTACTAAAGTGCTTTACTTACTTACAACAGTGGCTCAGGAGGTAGAGCGGTCGTCTGATAGTCTGAAGGTTCCCGGTTTGATTCCCGCTCCTCCCGGGCAGCGTGTCGATGTGTCCTTGAGCAAGACACTTAACCCCTAACTGCTCCTGATGAGCAGGTTGGCAACTTGCATGGTCGCCTCCACTGTCGGTGTGTGAGTGAATGTGTGAGTGATTGTGTGAATGGGTGAGTGAATGGGTGAGTGATTGTGTGAGTGAATGTGTGAGTGAATGGGTGAATGAATGGGTGAGTGAATGGGTGAGTGAACGGGTGAGTGAATGTGTGAGTGAACGGGTGAGTGAATGTGTGAGTGAATGGGTGAGTGAATGGGTGAGTGAACGGGTGAGTGAATGTGTGAGTGAGTGAACCTGTGAGTGAACGTGTGAGTGAACGGGTGAATGTGAGGAACAGACCGTAAAACGATTTGGATAAAAGAGATAATATAAATGCACCATTTATTTATTTACCATTGTATTCAGTGTAACGTGTTCCTCTCCACCTTGTACTCAGTAGTGGGGCAGATAAGCTCATATAATGGAAGTTATACAACGGCATGCAAATTTCTCGATTCTGATTGGCTGAAACAGTCATTTTACACGTGTTTATTCTTCACAATTCCACGCTGCTGGCCCAGGACCGAATCACATCACACCGCCGGATCACAAGATGCCGGACAATAATTTAACAAATGGATATGTTGATAACGACTAAACGACTAAATATCAAGCGATTCTGTCACAGCGAATGTCTTAGTCCTTTAAACAATGTTGGATGATGTAATTGATGGGTCTTGAATCATTGTGTAACAAAAGAAAAATCGCGGATTGATTGATTGATTAATTTGCAATTTTTTTTCCAATTTCTTTTTCCTTCTCTCTGACTGCAGCCCTCACTCTCACACTGTCCGACGCTGGCTCAGTCTCCACCCACCCCAAGCACACACACACACACACACACACACACACACACACACACACACACACACACACACACACACACACACACACACACACACACACACACACACACACACACACACACACACGCACACACACACACACTCCTGTCTGCAACGCGGGGGATAGTCAGACTGAGAGAGAGCTGGGTGCTGCGCTGTTCTAAGTGAGCATGGCCTATTGAGTTGATTGATTGATTGATTGCTAATTTTATTATTGTACGCTTGGTTTCCAACTGGTTAAGTTTAGGCCCTCTATAGTAGGTTTAAAAAAATAAATAAAAAAATAGGGCGAAGAAAACCTTTTTTTCCTATAGGGCAAAGAAAACGTTTTAATTTGTTTTACCTACTTTCTATAGAAGCATCTAAGAATGAAGTTCTATAGAAAGTAGGTCTGCATCCCCTTAACAATTGTGTGTATTGAGCCGTACTGTATTGTACCCATTCTGCATCTGGTAATACAATTTTCAATCAATCAATCAATCAATCATTCCAATAACCACTAACTTCATAATTAAAAACTAAAGAAAAGTTGGATGTGTTAGTTGGTTGGATGTCTTAGTTGAAAGGCAGTTGGATGTGTTAGTTGGTTCGATGTCTTAGTTGAAAGGCAGTTGGATGTGTTAGTTGGTTGGATGCCTTAGTTGAAAGGCAGTTGGATGCAATAACACACAGTTGGATGTGTTAGTTGGTTGGATGCACTTCAAGCTGCTTCCACATGGAGGCAACTTCTCTCAATCATTCCAATAACACAGAGTTGGATGTGTTAGTTGGTTGGATGCACTTCAAGCTGCTTCCACATGGAGGCAACTTGTCTTTTATGTAGTTGTGGGAACGACTTTTTCTGGCGGATGGTTTTTTCAATAAATCTTCGATTAATGTGTGTTTATTGTATAGCAATAAGGTTGGATGAATGTGGCAGTTGTATAAAAGCATTACACCACTTGCAGTCGTGATTTGTGAACAATAAACCATGCCTAGGGGGGTCTAACGAGGGCCTAGGGGGGTCTAACGTCTAACGACCACCCCTAGGCATGGTTTATTGTTCACAAACCACTCCTGCGCGTGATGTAATGCTTAAGTATTGTGCATTTTATGAAAGAAGCATGAAACTTTCTGCAGTGTTTCTATTTACCATGAAGTTTGTTTTCAGACGTGGAAACACTTCTGAATTTACCTCTGGAACTTGTCAGAGGCTGTACACATTTTGGGCTCTCAAAAACATGTTATTTTTTATTTAATTTTTCCACTTTTTCTCCCATTTTCTATATTTTCCCCCATCCCAATTTCGTATCATCCAATTCAACCCTCCCCTGTCACGGACGCTGTTTCTTGCCTCCCACAAGCCGGCTACAATGTGGACTAAGTCATACATAGCACAAGTCCCCTCCGGTACTTGAGGTAACAGCAGTCGCATCTTTTCACCTGCGCAGCTCGATCTCTCAGTGGCGAGGAGTAACGCGTGGGAGGCTCACGCTGCCCCCGACACTTCCTGATTCTACTGCGCAGGCGCACCAACCGACCTGTAGGAGTCGCTGTCCACAACGCCCGATCCCCACCCATCAGTTTCCCACCCCCTAATACGGCCAATGTGTATTAGTACGGACGACCAGCTAAACTGAAAGCAAATGTGGAGCGCTGGGCTCGAACAGGCGAGCCCAGCGTCTCCAGCATTTCGTGGCGAGTGCCTTGCCCACTACGCCACGTAGCCGCCCCAAAAACATGTTATTTTTTAAACTTTTTTCCAGGCACAAAGGTATTATATCAAAAAGAAGAGTTGTGGAACCCACTGGTCATCATAAAAGTGTGTTAATAGATTATAGGATATAATAGCTGTATAGGATATGGCAATTGGGTTTCATGTCATACAAACACACCTCACACAAACACAAAGACTCAAAAAAGGACTTTCAACAATATGCATGTTAAATTTGATTGAACAGTTGACATCTCTTAACCTACCCTAGTTGTAGTAAGTAGTACCTTCCCTACAATGACATTATTAGTGAGGCCTAACAGTCTCCTGAGCATGAGCAAAGGGCAGTACACTTGAGGGCAGCCTTTTTGCACTTGCAGCGTGTTCTACACCCTTTCTTGCAACCACAATGGATCAGTTCATAGCAGCTCTGTGATGCTTCTGGAAGGGTGGTCCACAGTGGCTGCCATCCCACTTCTTCTTTCACCCACAGCCCCAATCAGCAGGGCTTGGCAGCTGAGGGTCAGGTTCCAAGGCGTTGCTCCAAACATTGGCCTGATAGCTGGCACGCTTAATGTGTTGCTCTAGTGCAGCCTTCGTTGGGGGCATGTTCTCCAGAGCGCTGGATTTCTGAGTGAAGAGCTGTTTTCTAGCTTCATTTACCTCTGTGGTTTCGCTTGTCCTGTCATACATCAGTACGACAAAGCGCTCCAACCATGACTTGGACAGCTCACTCACATCAGCCTGCATCTGCAGGAGCTCATTGAAAGCCTCAGTCACTTCAGGGAAAGCCTTCCAAGTCTGCCATGCTGTTTTCTTTCCTCTTCCAGCAAATGCTGAGACTGTGTCACATCCTGTGTGCGTGGAACAATGGGAGAGCAGCACAGGTACTTGGACCCAGCTTGTTGGCTATTTCATGAACGCCAATATATCTGAGGTTGGTTCCATTACCAAGAGCAATCCACATTTCCTCTGGCTTGATCTTCCTAAACATGGCCACGGCCAGGACTACAACATCGGTATCAACAGTACGAATAGTCACCTTCTTGCAACCCTTCTGAACAGCATCTGACACATGCAGAAGCAAGCGTGTGTCTGCCTCCTCGTGAGAACATGGGGTGAGATTTGTCACGTCACACTGGGGAGGAGAGCAGATCACCATTTTGCCACGAGTTGCGTAAACTTCTTTTCTCGCATCTACTGTGATGCAAATTACTTGCTGAGAGAGGAATCCAAACAATTCTGTTTTGTTCTCATCAACACGCAGGGAGTCTTTCCAGTGCTTTGGCAGTGCAGTGGTACAAATCACGTCTCCTGATTCTCTTCCCTCTCTTCTGTCGGTGGTTCCTTTCAGACTGTCTGGGATATAGATGTCCCAGATAACATCAAGACGCCTTGTTTTCTCAAGCTGGGATTTTGCATATGGCTCAAAGACACTATCTGCATAGTCCTGGAAGGTCTTTGCTGGACCAGGATTCAGCATCTGGACCACAGATGCACCATCAAGGAACACAGCATCAACCACAGGAGGAGGTTGTGAGTCAGTGTCATCAATCATTATGCAGTGCAAGAGGTCTGCTTTTGTACCAAGCCGCATCTTCCCTCCTTGAGATAAAGATGGTGGTGCTTCCTGGTTTTCATGACTGAAGAACTGATCCAGATTGCCATCACGTGTTTGGCAAGCCACATACAGCCACGAGAAGAGATTGCAATCACGCTTCAGTGCTTCAAGTTGTATCTTCTGCTTTGACTGTGTTTTCACTGGTGGGCAGCTGAACAGAGGCAATTTGTTCTTGGGCAGGGTATCTGTGACTGGCTTTGTTTGCTGCGCCAGGTGTTCTTCCACAAAGGTCTTGTACTGTTGTGCACCAAGGGACTCCACTTTCCTTACTGTGTCTGCAACTGATGAACTCATGATGTCTTTAGAGTCAAGCACCAGGAGATCCTGACTCTTCAAGAAATGGGTTCCCCATCTCTTCGATCACTGCTGTGAGCGACCTAACATGTTTTATGAAGGTTTCTTGCACTGCTGGCTGCTGCTCGTGGTGACGATTTTCACTTTCTGGGGTGCTTTCATTCTCGAAATCTGTAGTCATTCTGGCCATTTCTGGACCTGCCACCATCCAGCGATGCAGTGCCCCAGGATTCTCTGTCAGGCCAACTGCTCCACCAGATCCTTTGATGAGTGCGTTGTTCTGTTTTGTGGCAGTGGTCAATTGCAATAGCAGAGAATTTGTGACTTGTTTTATGCATAACAAACTTTCCAACACGGAACTCCTCCAGGATGGCTGGATGTTTATCAGACAGGACCATAATGTCACGGACATGCACTGATAGCCACCTGGAGTAATGAGTGTGATCCAGAGCAAACATCCAGGGTAGTAGCTGTGTGAGGGTTTCCACATAGAGCTGAAAGTTGCCCTCCTGCAGTGATCTGACGTATATGAGCATGAGGACCTCAAGTGATAAGGTTTTCAACCAGTAGTCAAAATGCACACTTTCCCTGAATCGCTGTAGGCACCATTCTTCAAATGTTGGAGGGGCCACTTCAGGTATGCAGTGCTGATTGGAGGCCAGGGGCAGTAGCTTGTACAGGCTAGCAGCAGTAACTCGGTGGGCCTGTTTAGGTCCAGCTCAGCGGGTATCTGTCCAAATTCTTGAAATTCAAGAAGATGCCTGGTTAATGACACATAACCACTGCCTAGTGGTGGCTTGCTTGAGCGGGCAGGGCATTGCAAAGCTTCCCTTGTTTCCACTTGGCAGAGAGCACAGAGTTCCCAGTTAGTGGGGCAATGCAGCTTCTTAGATGTAGAAGGCTGGGCTGGATCAATCAGGATATGGCGTTTTGACATGATGCAGGCACAGTGTTGCATCAAATTGCTGAAGAGTGTCGTAGGCTGCCTTGCCAGTAGCTAGCTCTTTGGAGGAATTAATGGTGAAGAGGTTGGAGGTGGATTGGCTAACATTGTACAATGGCTAGCTAGCTCGCTAGTTGCTAGCTAGATATCTAACTGTATTTCATTTCATTCATCATCAACAACATTTCATTCATCAACAGCTAGAAATAGTATTTGATCAATAAGAACATGATACAAATTCTCATCAACATCATGCAACAAACTGACACATGGACACAAGGCCATGGCTGAGCAAGTGAATGTCTTTATTAGAACAAAACTGCCATTTTAACAAACATATATATTATTATAAAGGAGAATAATGGGACGAAAAGTGGAAAAATGCAATGACCCCTCAAGGTCACCAGAGGTCAGTCTGAAAGTGTTTCCACGTCTGAAATCAAACCTTGGGGTATGTAGATGATATGCTGAAAGTTTCATGCTTCTTTCATAAAATGCACAATTAGTTTGCTTAACCGCCCCACTACAGTGAACTAAAAGACAAGAGAGACATGTCCATCCGTCTCATCATCAGAGGGACGGACCATTTTCAAAATGCTGTAGTCACCCATCATCCGCTGAAAAAAACCTAGTCTGTCAGAAAGCGGATTATTATGTCTGCTGTTAATGTGTATTGTTGGGGGAGAGAGAGAGACGGGCGGGGGGGAGGAGACGGAGCGGACGAGGAGGAGGTGGAATGATGGGGAGAAGCAGAAGCTTGATTAAAGTAAGACGCACGCGCCTCCATGAATCAGAAAGTATAAATCAGGACCCAGTGTAGCAACTCAGGCAGTAAACAGCCCATTACATCTTACTGAGCAGCCTCACGCTTCAAAGTCTCTCTCTCTCTCTCTCTCTCTCTCTCTCTCTCTCTCTCTCTCTCTCTCTCTCTCTCTCTCTCTCTCTCTCTCTCTCTCGCTCTCTCTCTCTCTCTCTATTTCTCTCTCCCTCTCTCTCTCCCTCACTCTTTTTAAAAGCTCTCCTTATTTGGAGACCAATTCCGTAACGCTTCACCCGGCTGACTTTCCGCTTGACTTCCATAAATATGTGGCACTAAAATATGTTGTGTTATATATTTATCCTCAGGTTTCCTCAAGGAGAAAAAAAAATTTGTTTGTCGGAATGTTAATAACTGTGGCGTGGCTGAGCCTCTCCGCTCTCCTCTCCTCTCCTCTCCTCTCCTCTCCTCTCCTCTCCTCTCCTCTCCTCTCCTCTCCTCTCCTCTCCTCTCCTCTCCTCTCCTCTCCTCTCCTCTCCTCTTCTCTTCCTCTCCTCTCCTCTCCTCCCATCTCCTCTCCTCTCCTCTCCTCTCCTCCTCCTCTCTTCCCCTCTCGTCTCCTCTCCTCTGAGCCTCTCCTCTCTTCTCCTCTCTTCCCCTCTCCTCTCCTCCTCCTCTCCTCCCCTCTCGTCTCCTCTCCTCTCTTCCTCTCCTCTCCTCTCCTCTCTTCCTCTCCTCTCCTCCCATCTCCTCTCCTCTCCTCCCTTCCCCTCTCCTCTCTTCCCCTCTCCTCTTCTCCTCTCTTCCCCTCTTCTCTCCTCCTGTCTCTTCCCCTCTCCTCCTCTCCTCTCCTCCCGTCTCCTCTCCTCCTCTCCTCCTCTCCTCCTCTCCTCCCTCCTCTCCTCTTCTCTCCTCCTCTCCTCCCCTCTCCTCTCCTCTCCTCCCCTCTCTCCTCCCGTCTTCTCTCTTCCCCTCCCCTCTCCTCTCCTCCCCTCCCGTCTCCTCTCCTCCTCTCCTCCTCTCCTCCCTCCTCTCCTCTCCTCCCTCCTCTCCTCTTCTCTCCTCCTATCCTCCCCTCTCCTCTCCTCTCCTCCTCCTCGCCTCCCCTCTCCTCTCCTCCCCTCTCTCCTCCCGTCTCCTCTCCTCCCCTCCCCTCTCCTCCCCTCTCCTCCCTCCTCTCCTCCCTCCTCTCCTCTTCTCTCCTCCTCTCCTCCCCTCTCCTCCCGTTTCCTCTCCTCCTCTCCTCCCTCCTCTCCTCTCCTCTCTCCTCAAGTCTCCTCTCCTCCCCTCTCCTCTCCTCTCCTCTCCTCTCCTCTCCTCTCCTCTCCTCTCCTCTCCTCTCCTCTCCTCTCCTCTCCTCTCCTCTCCTCCTGTCTCCTCTCCTCCTCTCCTCCCTCCTCTCCTCTCCTCTCTCCTCTTCTCTCCTCCTCTCCTCCCCTCCCCTCCCCTCTCCTCTCCTCTCCTCCTCTCCTCCTCTCTTCCCTCCTCTCCTCTTCTCTCCTCCTCTCCTCTCCTCTCCTCTCCTCCTCCTCGCCTCCCCTCTCCTCTCCTCCCCTCTCTCCTCCCGTCTCCTCTCCTCCCCTCCCCTCTCCTCCCCTCTCCTCCCTCCTCTCCTCCTCTCCTCCCTCCTCCTCTCCTCCCTCCTCTCCTCTTCTCTCCTCCTCTCCTCCCCTCTCCTCTCCTCCCATTTCCTCTCCTCCTCTCCTCCCTCCTCTCCTCTCTTCTCCTCCCCTCTCTCCTCACGTCTCCTCTCCTCTCCTCCCCTCCCCTCCCCTCTCCTCCTCTCCTCTCCTCTCCTCTCCTCTCCTCTCCTCTCCTCTCCTCTCCTCTCCTCTCCTCTCTTCTCCTCTCCTCTCTCCTAGCTCTCCTCTCCTCCTCTCCTCCCATCTCCTCCTCTCTCCTCTCCTCTCCTCTCCTCTCCTCTCCTCTCCTCTCCTCTCCTCTCCTCTCCTCTCCTCCCCTCTCCTCCAGTGCGATTCATCAGAGCAATAAAGAGGCAGTTAAACAAGTCACTGCACCGTCACCAAGCCTGGCCTTTGGTTAGCCCGCTGCACATTGGGTACCAAGGCAAGAAAAAGCCAGTCTCAGCCGCAATAGCAGCTGGACAATAGCAGATGCAGTCCTGTGAAAGGAAGACGCAGGCCGCAAGACGCGTGGCGGAAGGGAGCGCGTGGCGGAAGGGAGCGTGTGGCCCGCGCTGCCTGCGTCTCCTGTCTGCTGGAGCGTCCTCTCTCCGTACAGGGAGCAGCTGAGTCGCAGTGTGGTCTGCCGGGCTCCAGGGCTGACGTCTCCAGAGGTGCTAAGTCACTCAGGATCTCGTTACCGTCTCTGACAAGTCGGGCGCGTCGCGTCGCGGAGGGAGCGCCGGCAGACGGAGTGGGGAGCGGAGGAGGCCGCTTTCAACACAAGTCACCGATCTTCAATCGCTGGAGGAGTCGAGATATCTCACAGTGTTTACGGGGAATCCGGCGAGGCGTCAGTCACGCTGTATACCTCCCGGTGCCGGTCAGGTGTGAGGCGCGGCGTGGGGAGGGGGGGGGAGCAGGGGAATGGCTGACGGAGGGAGAGGGCATCGCTGTGACAGCTCCACAGTGTCAGCGGTCAGATTGCCCAAAACCAAACTTCATGGCTGATTTTCTTGGATGCAGTCGGTTGGGAGTGACAGTGACCCCCCCCCCCACACACACACACACGGACGGCCTGGAGGCAGGTAGGAGGAAGAGCTTGATCCACTTGTCATGTGGCTCCAGCAGTGCAGCGCGCGGGCGAGCCGGTCACAACACCACGCCGTGAAGGAGCATCATGGACCCGCTCAGCCGTCAGCCGGCACGTTCGTTATTCGGGGGTTTAGAGGGAAAGGTCAACGCGCCGCTGAACTGATTATACAGGCTTTCATGGAACAAGGCGTGTAGCAGTAACTGACACACAGCGACGCCTCCCGGATACACATTATAGAATATATAAACCAATCGCAACCAATCAGAAAATATGATCAAATTACGGTTTGAGGATATTTTTCACCTTTGATGCCATGAATTTAATCATCGCAACCTTTGAGATTAGATTAGATGAGGTTAGATTCAAATGTGTTGTCATCATGCAGCACAAGTACAGTACAACAAAAATAAGTTTGGCGTCCAACCAGAGTGTAAATGTAACAGTAAAGTGCAATCCAATCCAATCCAACTTTATTTATAAAGCGCTTTAACAGCCACAGGGGCACAAAGTGCTGTACAGGGGGAGCATATTAAAAACTATTAGCAGCACTAAAAATAGATTAAAAAAACAAGAGTACCAAAACAGAGATAAAAAAACATTAGGTAAATATAGGCAGCAATACAAATTTTAATAGATCAGAGTACTTAAAAAAAATATTTAAAAGCAAAGGACACAGTAACAAAACGATACAACAACAACACAGTAGGACAATAAGATCATAAAATCAACAAGCTACATGGTGTCGAAAGCCAGAGAGAAAAGGTGGGTCTTAAGGAGGCCTTTGAAACGGGGCAGTGATGAGGCCTGCCTAATCTGCAGTGGCAGCTCATTCCACATTTTGGGGGCGTCAACGGAGAAAGCACGGTCCCCCCTGAGCTTACGCCTAGTTGTAGGCACTACTAGGAGCAGCTGGTCAGCTGACCTGAGAGAGCGAGAAGGTGTATAGACATGCAACAGCTCAGAGAGGTAAGGTGGAGCAAGGTCATGAAAAGCTTTAAAAGCAAATAAAATAATTTTAAAATGAATCCTAAAGTGCACTGGGAGCCAGTGGAGTGAAGATAAAATCGGTGAGATGTGGTCGTATTTACGAGTGCCAGTTAAAAGACGAGCAGCGGCGTTCTGCACCATCTGAAGGCGAGCCACTGAGGATCCACTCACCCCTATATAAAGTGATCCACTCACCCCTATATAAAGTGATCCACTCACCCCTATATAAAGTGCATTGCAGTAATCCAGCCTGGTAGTCACAAATGCATGGATTACTGCTTCAAAATGCAATAGTAATATACAATGTACAGGTGATTAAACTGGGTATAACATATATACATTAGTACTACTGAGTAATAGTGTTAATCAGATGTATGTACAGAGTTGTAGTATTAATATCTCAAGTTCAAGTTCAAGTTTCTTTATTAGTTGTCATACAGAAGTACAGAATACTTTTATACAAAATGCTTCTTTCTGTTACGCTCCAGAGACTGTGCTAGACAAAAAAGGATAAGTATAAAATAAAATAAGTATAGCAAGTATAAAATAGAAGTCACGTACGTAGACACAAGTGTTCAGTATGTACATATGTACAATGTTCAATGCAGAGTAGAAGTAACTGAGTTACCATACAATATACTATACAATATACTAATATACAATATACTATATAGTGCAAAGGAGAAATGGGATGAGGTACAATTTAGGTACAGTTTACAATAAGGTGTAATGAGGTATGGGTTGTAGTGCAAATTCTTTACCAATAAATAAGATAAGATAAGATAAGATATTCTTTTATTGATCCCCTTGGGGAAATTCAGGCATCATAGCAGCATGGGGGGGAGGGGGGGGGGGTACAGGTAGTAAAACAACACAGTGTACAGGTAGTAAAAAACAACACAGGCAGTGTAAACAATTTGATCAATATGGTCAATATAATTTACTATCTGACTAGCTGAAGAAATATTCACATTATTCACAGTGTCACATAAGGTGCAGTATGCATAAGGTAGTGTTATAATTTACTATCTACTCTACTGAGTATACATTATTCACAGTATCACGGTATCCACTGAAATATACATTATTCACAGTATCACAGTATCACAGTATCCACATAAGGTGCAGTAAGCCTGTTGTGGAGCCTGGAGGCTGCTAGTCGCTGCCCACTGTTGTGGAGCCTGATGGCCGCTGGTATGAAGGACTGGCGGTTAGTTGAGTGTCGGGGGGGAATGCATCTGTGGCTGAACGAGCTTCTCATCTTGACTAGCTCGTCGTAGAGGGGGTGGTAGGGGTTCTCCATGATGGCAGCCAGCTTCCTTATCATCCCCCTCTCTGCCATCACCTCTAGTCTAGGTAGCTCGACTCCCACCACGGAGCTAGCCTTCCTCACCAGCTTGTTGAGCTTGTTGGTGTCCCTTGAGTTGATGTAGCCTCCCCAGCATGCCACAGCATAGAAGAGGATGCTGGCCACAACAGACTGGTAAAAGGACTGCAGCAGTCTGTTGCACACATTGAAGGACCTGAGTCTCCTCAGGAAGAAAAGCCTGCTCTGTCCCTTCCTGTAGAGGGCCTCTGTGTTGTCCGACCAGTCCAGTTTATTGTTCAGGTGTACCCCAAGGAACTTGTATGAGTCCACCATCTCCACATCCACCCCTCGGATGGAGATGGGAATCGGGGGGGGCCTCTTCTTGCCCCTCCGGAAGTCCACCACCAGCTCCTTGGTCTTAATGGTGTTGAGTTGGAGGTGGTTGCTGTCGCTCCACCCCACGAAGCTCTCCACCAGGGCTCTGTACTCCTCCTCATCATCGTCGGTGATGTAGCTTACGATGGAGGAGTCGTCTGAGAACTTCTGCAGGTGGCACCCGCTTGAGTTGCGGCAGAAGTCTGAGGTGTAGAGGGTGAAGAGGAAGGGTGACAGCACAGTTCCTTGGGGGGCGCCGGTGTTGCTCACCAGTACGTCAGACTGACTGTCCTTTAGTCTGATGTACTGTGGCCTCTCAGTGAGGTAGTCCTTGATCCAGGCCACCAAGCCGTGCTCCAGCTGCATCGCGGAGAGCTTCTCCGCTAGCAGTGACGGCTGGATGGTGTTGAAGGCGCTGGAGAAATCAAAGAACATAATCCTCACTGAGCTGCGCGGCTTCTCCAGGTGCGTGTATGCTCTGTGGAGCATGTAGATGATGGCATCCTCCACCCCGATGTTCGCCTGGTATGCAAACTGCAGGGGGTCGAGGGAGTCACGCACCAGGGGCTTGAGGTGTTGCAGGACCTCTGGCCTTGTTTACATTAATCCTGGAGAGCTGCCTACTGACCTGACTGATTGTGATCGTCAGGGTTGGGGGTGGTGGGCAGTCTGCTGATGTTGGCGGTGGGGTGCCGGTGCTGATGGGTGTGGGTGGGTGGGGGGTGGGGGGGCTGCTTTGTAGGTGTGATCTGGTGCTGGTGTCGATATAAATATAAAGTATGTTTAGGTGTTCTAAAGTGTGTAAAGTGGGTGCTGCAGTGAGTTGTTTGTTTAAAGTGAGTGTGTGCTTGTGCCGTGTGGATGTGTGTGCTGTGAGTGCATTTGATGGTTGTTACATAGTGTTATTGTTCGTTGAGCATCCTGATGGCCTGGGGATAGAAGCTTCTTCTGAGTCTTTCTGTGCTTGCCATGAGACTCTGGTATCGCTTGCCTGACCGCAGCAGTTCAAAGAGGCAGTTGTTTGGGTGGCTGGAGTCTTTGATAATTCTCTTAGCCTTACCCATGCACCGCTTGTTGTAAATGTTCTGGAGAGTGGGAAGCCCCCCTCCAATTGTGCGTTCGGCTGAACGGGCCACTCTCTGTAGTCTGCTACGGTCTTGTGCGGTGCTATTCCCAAACCAGGAGGTGATGTTGCCAGTCAGGATGCTGTCTATTGTAAGTAAGTAAGTAAGTAAGTAAGTAAGTAAGTATTTATAAAGCACCTTTCATACATGTCATGTAGCTCAAAGTGCTGTACACAAACATAGGCATATATAACGATAAAAGCAATAAAGTCACAGTGATCAGTTAAGATCAATGTTTAAAAAAATATATAATAATAATAATAATAATAATAATAATAATAATAATAATAATAATAATAATAATAATAATAATAATAATAATAATAATAATAATAATAATAACAAACATGTCCGCTCAGTAGCAACCGGAAGTAGGAAATGCACTAAACCAATGCACTTGTACGGTAGGTAGCAATGTTAGCTCTTATAACGCTAGTGTAGTTACGTTTTTATTAGTGGTCAGAGTTGGGTCCATAAGACCAGTGTTGGGAAAGTTCACTTTCTACATGAACTAGTTCAGTTCACAGTTCAAATTTTTTTAAATGAACTAGTTCAGTTCATAGTTCATAATTCTAAATGTTGAACTAAAGTTCATGGTTTCAAAAATGAACTAATTTAGTTCTTTAAAAAAAAATGTATTATAGATTTTTCACGTACAGTTACTTACATTACAAAAACACACATTGGGACAAGGGGGGGGGGGGGGGGGTCCTCCAGTTCATCTCTATGCCATCATCCACACCATAAGCAAGCAAAAACAAAACAAAAAGAAAAACAAGCAAAAAGGAAAGCAGACCAAGGCAGGCACTGTACAGTATTGCACTTGCCTCGAGCGCATTCACATGTAGACATACATATATTTATTTTTTCCTATCCTAGGTCTGTCCATACAATGGGGCACTGGGCCTTTAGAAGGATCCGATACATTTCAGCAGGAAAATAGTCTAATAGTGGGGCCCACACATCCTGAAAGGAAGCGTTGTTGACTCTATGCATTGCACAGTGTCTTTCATGGGGTAGGAGCACACCGAAGATCCCTCTATACCACATTTGTAAAAATGGAGGCTTATCCTTAATCCAGTTTATCAGAATGCATTTTCGGGCTGAAAGTAGAAGTTTATCAAATAGTTTGAATTGTAAACTCTTTTAAATGCATACGCCGACGTGATGTCTAGAGGTAGAGAGTCTGACTCCGACTGAGCGAGTGCTGCTGCTGCAGCTCTCGGCTTCTAATCTGCGCGCAGATTCCTGTTCCACTGCTTGTTGTGAGGAGGAGTCTGATGACGTAGCAGGGGGTGACAGGCTGGTTGCCAGATCGGGTGGTTTTACGCATAATATTTAAGCCTGTTTACAGTGTTTTAACTGAGTTTTCGGCTGAAATGCATTATGAAATATGGCACATCTTTGAACGCCGTTATAATAGAGTGCTCAGAATGAACGCACTTTTGAACTCCGTTACACAGGGCTGAGAATGAACGTGTTCTCAATTACGTTCATTTAGCGGATATACAGTACGTTCAGTTCAAGTTCGCCCAAAATACGAACGCGTTCATGAACGATCGTTCATTGAACGCGTTCAGGTACATCACTGCATAAGACTTATCCAAGCCCCATGGATCCATCAGTGGTCGCGTATTGTGTGCGTATGTACCCGTTCCCTCATCTAAAGAGTTGGGTCCATAAGGCTTATCCAAGCCTTACGGATCCATCAGTGGTCGTGTATTGTGTGCGTATGTACCCGTTCCCTCATCTAAAAGAGTTGGGTCCACAAGGCTTATCCTAGCCTCATACATGAGTAGAAGTTCTTAAGGATCTTCTGACTGACTTGGAACTTCCATAGGCGTTTGAGGAAGTAGAGGCGTTGCCGTGCCTTCTTCACAACGCTGTCAATGTGTGTGGTCCATGTCAAGTCCTCGGATATGTGGACTCCGAGGCAGTGGCGTAGCGGAGGCCCCCGCAACCCCCGCGGTGCGGGGGGGCCCCGGAGCTTAGGGGGCCCCGCCCCCACTGTAGGCTATCCTCTTAGATTTCGTAACGAACAGGGTGCAGTGTGGCAGTGGGAGTATGGTTCTGCGGGGCTGCAGCTGGATGCATCTCGTGCAGAGGGCGGGCCCCCCCCCCCCCCCCCCCCTCCCTGCTATGTTGTAATTATTTGCTCACCTGCGATAGGGCTAGCCGGCTGACTAATGTTCATTGGCAGGCTGGGCAACGTTCAAAACACAGTGGGAAGCGCCGGTAAAAATACCCAAGCGGACGCGGTGCTCAGAAAAACAAGATGAGAGCGAAAGCCAAACAGGAGACGGCAAAGCTACGAAAAAGAACATCATTGTTCCAGCAGGCAGCAAAGGTATACTGACTCTAACGTTACTGAAGATGCATCGGCAGTAAGCTCCCCACCTCAACCCCCCGGTCAGCTCCGAGTCCAGGCAGACAGACAGCCCAGCCACGCTACAGCCGCCGAGACAGGTTAGAAGAATAGAACGTTGCTACTACAGGTTACATGTATGCATCAAAACGGTTACATTGTTTGTGTCGCTCCGCAGAGCTGAGCGTGAGACCGCGGAGTTGGGCAGTGGTCTCCTCTAGTGAACGAGAGTGTTGTTATTATTATTATTATTATTATTATTATTATTATTATTATTATTATTATTATTATTATTATTATTATTATTATTATATCACTTATCTCAGCACCGCCGCTGCTGAAGCCCTGATTATATTATATTATTATACAGTTCCTACTGACCATACTGTTTACAAAAGATGCCTGAAAAAATAAACATTTAAAAAATTAGCCTACAGCCGCCGAGACCCGAGACAGGTTAGAAGAATATAACGTTTTATTCACCATAACCAGTACGAGTAGCCTACAGGTTACATTGGAACTGGAATCGAATCCTTACATTTTTTAGTACATGGTTTAAGTGGCCGCAATGTCCAGTGTGATGATAATAATGATGTGTGTTGTAGTGGGACGGCCAGTCACGATATTCCGACATGGCACGAGATTATGGTTCATTGTAATTACGAGGATTTACTGAAACTGCAAGTAGTGTCAGAGCCTGCATAGGCGGAGGGTGAGCTCGACATTAGGGTCAGCTGTAATGGGATGGACCTCAACATTTTCTCACTTTATTATTGATTTAGGGGAGTGGTCTGCCCTGCGGGGGGGCCCCGACATATTGCGCAACGCCACTGCTCCGAGGTACTTAAAACTGTTCACTCTCTCAACCGGTGCCCCGTCGATGCTGAGGGGGCTGTAGTCCCTGACCCCCGACCTCCTAAAGTCCACAATCATCTCCTTTGTTTTGCTGACGTTCAGGGAGAGGCTCAATTGACACCATCCCGCTAGGACCTTGACCTCTTCCAGGTAGGCCCTCTCGTCGTTTGCAGAGATCAGGCCCACCACTACTGTGTCGTCAGCAAATTTGATGATTGTGTTGTTGTTCCGCTGTGCCACCTAGTCATGTGTGTACAGGGAGTAGAGGAGGGGACTCAGAACACAGCCCTGGGGGGCCCCTATGTTGAGAGTGATGGATGAGGAGGTGCAGTTGCCTGCTCTCACCACCTGGGGTCTGCCCGTCAGGAAGTCCAAGACCACTGGCAGAGGTCATAGTTCAAGCCCAGGTCCCTGAGCTTGGCTATGACTTTGGAGGGGACTATGGTATTGAATGCTGAGCTGTAGTTGATGAACAGCATTCTCACATAGTTCCCCTGCCTCTTGTCCAGGTGTGATGCTGCTGTGTGCAGCACATGGGCTATGGCGTCCTCCGTGGACCTGTTCTACAGTGATACAGGTATAAAGACACTATGGTAGTAAGTAGGGATGTCCAATATTATCGGCCGATATCGGCATTAAAATGTGATATTGGAAAATATCGGTATCGGTTTAAAAAAAAAAAAAAAAAAAAAAAAAAAAAAATTACATTTCTATAGAAATGATGTCCGATATTATCGGCCTACCGATATTATCGGCCGATATCGGCATTAAAATGTGATATCGGTTGATATCGGTATCGGAAATTAAGAGTTGGACAATATCGGTATATCGGTAAAAAAGCCAATATCGAGCATCCCTAGTAGTAAGACATACTGGCCAGCAGTGTTACTAGTAAGAGTAGGTAAGGGATATGTACAGATATAGATATAGTATCTACAGATATGTAGAAAGGATTATTTGCAGGTATGTACAGACATATTGTGGATATATACAGTAAGAATAAATGTATATGGTTTATACAGCATTATTGTATTCTGTATATACAGCACTGTACATGCTATCATACAGAGTTACAGTATATGGGTAGACTATAGTATGAGGTAGACTAGGGGCGACAGTGGCTCAGGAGGTAGCGCAGTCGTCTGGTAATCCGGAGGTTCCCGGTTCCATTCCCACTCCTACCGGGCAGCGTGTCGAAGTGTCCTTGAGCAAGACACTTAACCCCTAATTTCTCTTGATGAGCAGGTTGGCACCCTGCATGGTCGCCTCCGCCGTCGGTGTGCGAGTGAACAGGTCAAATGTGAGGAACAAATTGTAAAGCGCTTTGGATAAAAGCGGTATATAAATGCACCATTTACTATTTACTATATGAGGTGGACTACAGTGTGAGGTAGACCAGGGGTTCCCAAAGTTTTCAGGTCGTGACCCCCGAAATAACGGTGTCAGAGAGCCGTGACACCCACTATTATAGGGGTGGTAAAAAAGTTTAAAGTAAAAAAATAAAATACAATTCTGTATGGTTGAAACATGCAAATGTTGAAACGCACACACAATAATAAGCATTGGAGGCTTTTAACCAGGGCCAGACTGGAGAAAGCATTCAGGCGAGGAAATATAGTGCGACATATAGCCCCAGTCAGGCCACTTTTTAAGCGGACATTTTTTATATAATATAAGTATGGTTTTAGAGCGGTCTAGGATAATTCCTGGGAGGCTAGTAATAGCCTGCGACGTGTATTATACTAAATCCATTGGCATTTCGTCCCTACACACGCTACAATAACAAATTCAAATGCATATGATCGGTATTATGTTCCATCATGAATGCATGAAAGGGGGGGGGGGGGTTGTTTCTGATTAATTGATTGTCAATAACGGCATTCGTTAGTACAACAACATACGCTGATCAGGGCGATGGCAATGAAAACAAGGCACAATCAAGCTGAAATTTACGTTAAATTGCTCTTACCTGTGGCCGGTGGGATTCCAAAAAGAATATTCCAATTATTTGATTGCCATCTGATAGATCGTATGTCCATTTGGCCCACGACATAACCCACCACAGCATAATGAATCAAGGGTCCCGAAAACGATTCAGGGCCCTTTCTCACTCACCCTATTCGTTTCTATTTCGTTCCGTTCTGGCCCGTTCCGAGATCTGATGCGAACTCCCCCCCCCCCCCTCTCCCCCCTCTAGTTTGCGTACACACTGCAGTCTTGTTTCGTTCCGGGTTCTGTTTACGGTTTGCCTTTTGAGCGTTTACGCTTGCCGTAGGTGATGATGTCACATTCGAAAATGTAAACACAGGAAGTGTTAACATGGCGCGGGAGACTGGATGCTGATATAAAATGAATAAATAAGCAATGAAGTTATATTTGAACCTCTGTTGTCAAGCCTTGTCAATATAACCCACCCCATTTTATCACGAATGGATGGTGTTGTAGAGTTAGCTTTTGAGCGTTTCCCAGGGCTAACGGTTAACGCTAGTTAGCTTAGCCTAGTCTAGTATAGCCTGTAGCACTTTCTTTTCAGCAAAGAACGTGCAATAAACAAAACGGATACATTCACTGTGTGTTCTGCCTCTTTTCTCACGAATGGAACTCTGTTGTAGAGTCCGCTTTTGAGCGTTTTGCAGGGTTAACGTTAACGCTAAGCTAACGCTAGTTAGCTTAGCCTGTCCAGCAGCTAACATTATCCCATCGTTCGTGGCAATTATATTACATGTCATTGATCTACTGGTCGACCACGGCCGACTGGTTGGGCACCACTGGTCTAATAGAAATAAATGCATTCAAACAAGAAACTAATGTATAGAAAATAGCATGGCAAACTAAAATTGCCAGGCCTAATGCGAGCCAGGGAAGTGCTGTGCTTTGTAATGTGGTTTCATGTTTTCATCCACTTGTTTTTGGTTGAGGTCTGAACTCTCAAATTGCCCATAAATATCGTTTTTGTGGGTATTCTCCAGTTGTTGCTGTGTGGTGTTATCTGCCCAAAATTCAAGCAAGCATGACAGTAACGACGTTGTGTGTGTCACGCCCCCCGCACCCGCACGGCCCGATTCCGAGACCACCTAATCCAACTGATCCCGTTCAGCGGGGGGTAAAACGAATCAGCGCCGTTTCGCATCCCAAAAGGGGTGAGTGAGAACACTCCCCCCGTTCTCGGGAGCAGTGATTCGATCCCCAAACGTGAGTGAGAAAGGCCCCTCAATGCGATCGGGTGAAGCCCTAGGTTCAGGTTACTAGAAAAGTCTGCCCGGACCAATATAATCGACGCACAGCCCAATACACAGAGTTTCAAAGGATGTGCAATACCGGCCGCATCCTACCAGGCGGCGGTATTGGACTTTTGCGATCTCAGACTCATTCCCTATGATAACACCAGGCTCCCTGGATGGATAATGAATGGAAATATCGAATAAAAGAAATAACAATCAAATAGCGAGTATACTTGTTGTCGTTGTTGGCAGTGAATGAGTTAAAGCATGCATCTTAGTCAACTGGATGCCATCTTAAAAATAATAATAATAATAAATATAAACTGGGAACACCAGGATGTACTCCTCCATTGAGCTCCATTGACTCATATGACTGCTTAGAACTACAAACCAAAGCATTTTATGAATTATGGAAATAACAATATTGCATGATTTGATTTATTTGAAGCACCAGTATGTAGGACTACTTTAAGCATGTAGACTAAACAGTGAATTGTACATTTGTAATAGCGATACTATGTTCCGTTGTGATGTTTTTTTTTGTCACA
>NC_140174.1:109109623-109159623 GCF_963971535.1 Notolepis coatsorum
TGATGACCTCCTCCTCGGAGTGTCCAGGTGGGTGGTGTCTCGGGAGCGGTGGTCCTAGGTTGTTAGGTTAACACTGCGACGAGGGAGAGCAGGATCCGTGGGCTGAAGTAGGGATCTGATGACGAGGGAATCCCTCACAGCCGCGCTGATTGATCTTCCTCCGACAGCGTGGGAACGCAGGGGCCGGACGCTGCCCATATAAGGGTGCGGAAGGACGAGGGGTGAGGAAGGCTCTCGCCGTGATGGTGTGGAAGGAGGAGGGGTGAAGAAGGCTCTCGCCGTGATTATGACATACTAGGCTTGAGTCAATTGTAATGAACCAAAGGAGAATATTTTTTCTTTTCTTTTTTCATCTTTGACGGTGAATAACACCATGCTAAAATTGACCAGACATGACAAAGCCACTGAGCTCATTCAGGACATTCTTGAGATCACCTGTACAAAAAATCTAAGCAAATGATTAAAGGGCAGATGAGTAACAGGAGGTTTTGTAGATACAGTACTGAATTCTGCCATCCGGACACATGCAATTTGAAATATGATTAGAATATAGAATATCAGGCCTATAAATTACCTTATTATAGCCAAGTCACACATCTATGGATCGGGCCAAATCTCTCCTTTCCGATGGCAGAGTTCAATCTGGAATTAGTATCACCCGGCGCCCCTGAAAGGGCAGCAAAAACCGTGAATGAAATCTACTGTAAGTTACTTTTTTATAATGTAAATTGCTCTGCCATTTTTCATCAGATTGCAATGCTGTTCTTTGCTAGAAGTTCACAGAAAGGTAGAGAAACCAACTGTGTTCTATTTTTGGCAATAACGTTCAGTTTTGTTCCACCAGTAAGATATGATCCCGAACAAAAAGAGAAAGAAAAAAGCTTGATTTTGATTGACAGGGGCTGGCGTGAGCTGGGAAGTGTAGTTATTTTTTTTATTCAAAAGTCCATTGAAAGCCCTGGGTCTCTTCTCTCAAAAGACTACACTCAAGTTAGATTGCGCCAAGCCCTTGCGTCAATAAGCGCCTTTTTACGACTCAAATCACTGAGATTTCTATAAACTCATATTTCACTAATAACACTTAAAATCATTGGTAAACAAACGTAGTGCTGAAAATATACACGTTGACTGCTGTTTTGACAGGGTTAGGGTCTTTACTCTTGGCTACATTTGAAAAGAAAACGCAACATTAATTCATACATTCTGTAGAGATGGATTCATGGCGTGATATCAATCTCGTACCAGTACCGGACCGATCAGGCTTAACACAGGTTTATTGGCATAAGCAGATTTTTTTGGAATTGAGAAGAGTATTCGATACTTCCCGGGTACTCTCGATCTTCGAGGCTGGTGGTCGTCTTCTCGACTGCCGGCAGGGCCTCCGCACAGTCGCAGCTTATGCTATCAAGTTTCGGATCTTGGCTCGGGAGACAGCTTGGGCGGAGAACGTCTGCGTGGTTCTGTTCGTCAGGGGACTCTCAGCGCGGATGCGAGATGCTCTCTCCGCGCGTGAGATCCCCGAGCAGCTGGAAGTGCTGATCAACACCACCATCAAGATGGATAATCGGCACCGGGAGAGGGAGAAGGAGCATGTCAACAACACCCAGCCCCAGGTATGTTTTCCTTCTTCTCCTGGTGTTGATAATTCCATGCATTACACGAGTGGGCCACTGGGTGATGAATCCATGCAGCTTGGAGCGCTGTCGCTCTCGGACGACGAGAGGCAGCGCTTCATCAAAGAGCGACGCTGCTTCCGGTGCGGCCGCACCGGTCACCGCTTCGGCAGCTGTCGGGTCCAGGCTGTATCGGCTCGGCGCCAATCGGGGATGGAAGGTGCGCCGTCGGGCCTCGAGAGGGCGCCAGCAGGTGGGCTCATTCCTGCCAAGACCACGGATTCTCGCACATTTTTCGAGGTGGCGATCAACTGTGGGGGTGACATTAGGGGAACTAAGGCTCTCATTGACTCAGGGGCGGCGGACAATTTTATTCACGTGGGATTGGTGAAGGAGTGGGGAACCCCGGTGGAGGACTTAAGGGTTCCCTTACCAGTCTATGCCCTGGACGGTCGGCCCCTGGGCAGTGGGAGCGTCACCCAGCGCACAGTTCCCTTACACATCCGGGTGGAGGGTGGGGAGTGGGAATGGGTTACTTTTTTTGTCATCTTTTCCCCCTATTCTGTCATGGTGTTGGGTCATCCCTGGTTGTCGTCATGTGTTCGTGTCATTAATTGGAGCACGGGCGAACTCTCAACGGCGGCCGACGTCAAGTCGATCGTCAGCGGGAGTTTGCCCAAACCCTTGTCTCCCCCCCCCTCTTCTCTTTTGTCTCCTCCCTCTTTCTCCAGGATGGTGGGGAGCGTGGCAGATTCTGATCTACCCTCTAATCCCGATTTAATAGGGGTGCCTGAGATCTATTGGGACCTGGCGGACGTTTTTAGCAAGACGCGTGCTAAAGCACTTCCGCCTCATAGATCATACGACTGTCCCATTAATCTTCTACCCGGTACCTCCCCGCCTCGCGGGCGAATGTTCTCTCTCTCACGCCCCGAAACCTTGGCCATGAACACCTACATAGAGGAGGCATTGCTTGCAGGGCACATACGCCCTTCCACTTCCCCTGCCGGCGCTGGCTTCTTTTTTGTTGATAAAAAGGATGGGGATCAGCGCCCATGCATTGATTATAGGGGATTGAATGACGTTTCCATCAAGAACCGATATCCTTTACCCCTCATGGACACGGCCTTTGAGTGCTTACAGGGGGCACAGGTCTTTTCTAAACTTGACTTACGTAATGCATACAACCTGGTCAGGATTAGAGAGGGAGACGAGTGGAAGACTGCATTTAACACACCCAATGGGCACTATGAGTATTTGGTCATGCCCTTTGGTTTGGCTAATGCTCCGGCAGTCTTCCAAGCCCTGGTTAACGACGTGCTGCGAGACTTGATTGGGGTGTCGGTGTTTGTCTACTTAGATGATATCCTGATTTTTTCTCGCGATATGGTGCAACACCAAATGCGCGTTCGGGAGGTGCTAGACCGTCTCCTCAAGCATCAACTATTCGTTAAGGCTGAGAAGTGTGTGTTTCACACGGACACCGTGTCCTTCCTGGGCTTTGTGTTGACGAAGGGCGATCTGCGCATGGATCCAGCCAAGGTGAGTGCAGTTTTGGACTGGCCACGGCCTTCGTCGCTCAAGGGGTTACAACGGTTTTTGGGCTTTGCAAATTTTTACAGGCGCTTTATTCGCAATTTTAGCGCCTTAGCCAATCCCTTAACAGCTCTCACTAAGGCCTCTCTCCCTGGCTTTGAATGGTCGCCTAGGGCTGAGTCGGCCTTCTGCGATCTTAAACGTCGTTTTACATCCGCTCCTGTATTGATCCGCCATGACGCGGAGGTTCCGTTCATTGTGGAGGTGGATGCCTCTGACGTCGCGGTGGGGGGGGTGCTCTCTCAGAGATGCTTAAAGGATGGGAAAGTGCACCCGTGTGCTTTTTTTTCTCGCCGTCTGTCACCAGCCGAGCGTAATTACGACGTGGGTAATCGGGAGTTATTGGCGATCAAATTGGCACTGGAGGAGTGGAGACATTGGTTGGAGGGGGCGGCACATCCTTTCATTATTTGGACTGACCATAAGAACTTGGCTTACATCCAAGGGGCTAAACGCCTTAACGCTCGCCAGGCCAGGTGGACGTTGTTCTTCACACGATTTCGATATACCATCTCCTATAGACCCGGCTCCAAGAATATCAAACCTGACGCGTTGTCGCGCCAGTTTGATCTTCCTGGGCGGGAGGAGCAGCCCCATCCCATTATTCCACCGGCCTTGATTTTGGCACCCGTGTCTTGGGGCATAGAGAAGGTGGTAAGGTCGGCGCTAACGCGGGAGCCCGATCCTGGTGGGGGTCCTCCGGGACAGTCGTATGTTCCCAAGGTGGCGTGCTCACGCTTGCTACAGTGGGCACATGCGTCATCCCTCACCAGCCACCCAGGGGCAACCAGGACCCTGGAATTTATCCGTAGGAGGTTCTGGTGGCCAGAAGGAGGGGGATACGCGTTCCTTTGTGGCGGCCTGTCCGGTGTGCGCACGTAGTAAGACCTCTCGACGGGCACCGGCGGGTCTCCTCCGACCACTTCCTATTCCTAAACGACCCTGGTCACACATATCTCTGGACTTTATTTCTGGTCTTCCCCTTTTGGACGGATTCACCACCATTTTGGTGGTGGTGGATCGGTTCTCTAAGGCGGCTCACTTTGTCCCTCTCCCCAAGCTTCCTTCGGCCCGGGAGACTGCTGATTTAATTATACAGCATGTCTTTCGGGTCCACGGGCTGCCAGTAGATATCGTGTCGGACCGGGGTCCTCAGTTCGCCTCCAGGTTCTGGAAGGCGTTTGCCGCCGGCCTCGGCGCCTCTGTCAGTCTGTCGTCTGGGTTCCATCCACAGTCGAACGGGCAGACGGAGAGGGTCAACCAGGATTTGGAGGGGGTCTTGAGGTGTTACGTTGCCGGTAGTCCGGCAACGTGGAGTAGGAGGTTGGCTTGGGCTGAGTACGCGCATAATACCCTTCTCTCCTCTTCTACCGGTATGTCTCCCTTTCAGTGCCAGTATGGTTTTCAACCTCCTCTGTTTCCCGAGCAGGAGCAGGAGGCGGAGGTGCCCTCGGCCCAGGCACATGTGGCTCGCTGTCGCAGGACGTGGAAACAGGTTCGGAAGGCGCTACAGAAGGTTTCGGTTAGTACCCAACGGCAGGCTAACCGTAAGCGTCGTCCGGCTCCAGTTTACCGTCCAGGGCAGCGGGTTTGGCTTTCCACCCGGGATCTCCCTCTCCGGGTGGAATCCAAGAAGCTGGCTCCTCGCTTTATAGGACCATTTAAAGTGATTCATCGGGTTAATCCAGTGGCTTACAAGCTACGACTTCCGAGCTCTATGAGGGTTCATCCGACGTTTCATGTGTCCCTGTTGAAGCCATTCCTCTCATCGCCCTTGGCCCCGCCACTGCCTGTGGTTCCTCCGCCCTGGTTTATTGGCGGTCAACCCATTTACACGGTGCGGAGGATACTGGGTTGTAGGCGGAGGGGTAGGGGGTTTCAGTTCTTGGTGGATTGGGAGGGGTACGGGATAGAAGAGCGTTCTTGGGTGCCTCAAAGGGATATTTTAGATCCCAGCCTGATCGTTGATTTCCGGCGGCTGAATCCCGAGGCTCCTAGGTGAACGTCTGGTGCCGTTCGTCGGGGGAGGGTACTGTTACGTTCTGGACACCGACCTCGGTCGGTGACCACCCACATTCCTGGCATATGTCACTGGGCTTGTCACCTGTCATTTCCTTGTCAATTAGTGCTGTCACTTAGGGGTGGTTCCTGATTGGCTGTCACGGGGGTGTGTGTGGAATGTTGGTATTGGTCTCTATTTAACATACCTCTCTTCTGCTTGTCCATTGTCAGGTCTTCACTAATTGCGTTCGGGGATAACGCGGACGGTTCTACTGTGGACCTCCAATAAGCTCCCATTTACCTTATCTTACACTTGTGCTTTTAGCACTTGTTCTCTCTTAGAATTTACTCTGTGTTCTTACTATTAAAGTCGAACCTGTTCAAGAGTAAACACTCTCTGTCTCTGTGATTGCCTTCAACCATTGGAATTCACCTACCTGCATTCTGACACTCCCCTGTCCTGATATGACCCTGTTATCTCTCCTCCCCTGTCCTGATATGACCCTGTTATCTCTCTTCCCCTGTCCTGATATGACCCTGTTATCTCTCCTCCCCTGTCCTGATATGGCCCTGTTATCTCTCTTCCCCTGTCCTGATATGACCCTGTTATCTCTCCTCCCCTGTCCTGATATGGCCCTGTTATCTCTCTTCCCCTGTCCTGATATGACCCTGTTATCTCTCCTCCCCTGTCCTGATATGACCCTGTTATCTCTCCTCCCCTGTCCTGATATGACCCTGTTATCTCTCCTCCCCTGTCCTGATATGACCCTGTTATCTCTCTTCCCCTGTCCTGATATGACCCTGTTATCTTTCCTCCCCTGTCCTGATATGACCCTGTTATCTCTCCTCCCCTGTCCTGATATGGCCCTGTTATCTCTCCTCCCCTGTCCTGATATGGCCCTGTTATCTCTCCTCCCCTGTCCTGATATGGCCCTGTTATCTCTCCTCCCCTGTCCTGATATGGCCCTGTTATCTCTCCTCCCCTGTCCTGATATGACCCTGTTATCTCTCCTCCCCTGTCCTGATATGACCCTGTTATCTCTCCTCCCATGTCCTGATATGACCCTGTTATCTCTCCTCCCCTGTCCTGATATGACCCTGTTATCTCTCCTCCCCTGTCCTGATATGACCCTGTTATCTCTCCTCCCCTGTCCTGATATGGCCCTGTTATCTCCCTCAAGGGACCTCGAACCTTGTTATACCTTTCGATATAAGTAGGAGAAATGCATTGTAGGTGTTGGTCTTTTCATAGGCTATGCGAGGCTGGCTGCTCAAACCTCCTCACCACGTCCCAGACCTCATCCTGGACACTCAGACCTCCTCACTGTGTCCCAGACCTCATCCTGGACACTCAGACCTCCTCACGTGTCCCAGACCTCATCCTGGACACTCAGACCTCCTCACCCTGTCCCAGACCTCATCCTGGACACTCAAACCTCCTCACGTGTCCCAGACCTCATCCTGGACACTCAGACCTCCTCACGTGTCCCAGACCTCATCCTGGACACTCAGACCTCCTCACGTGTCCCAGACCTCATCCTGGACACTCAGACCTCCTCACGTGTCCCAGACCTCATCCTGGACACTCAGACCTCCTCACGTGTCCCAGACCTCATCCTGGACACTCAGACCTCCTCACCACGTCCCACTGTCCCAGACTCAGACCTCCTATTATTATTATTGTTCTTGTTCTTGTTCTTATTATTATTGTTGTTGTTGTTGTTGGTGTTGTTGTTGTTGTTGTTGTTGTTATTATTATTATTGTCATTGTTGTTGTTATTATTATTGTTGTTATTGTTGTTATTATTATTATTACTATTATTATTATTATTATTATTATTATTATTATTATTATTATTATTATTATTATTATTATTACTATGCTAACAATAAGAAACAATTAAATTACATTGACATTACAGTATCTTTTAACACTTTAATTGCCGATGACGTGTTTAGACGTCATTCCTAGCCATGCTCATTCTGCCGAAGATGCCGTAACTCGTCTTTGATATCAATAATTCAAAAATCTGTGATCGAAATCATATTTCTCCTCCGGAGCCATGAGATGTACTGGTGAGCTCCACTCAACTGTCTAACGGTTCGAGAGCGCCATCTGGTGGCCGATCGGCAGATCTGGAAGATGGAAGTGCTCATCCATATGTCATCCGGGCACTCGCGATCGGTAGCCGGACTCCATCTCAACACACTGGATGATCAATCGCTCGCCCTAACTCAATAAACAACATTATTTGGACGTATATAGTATTATACAACCTGGAAATGGTTCATCAGGATCAACATCCCATAATCGAAAACGGTCTACTCCACGCTGATCGTCCAACGGCGCGAGGAACATACGGTAAGATCCAGCGTTATTTTCTAACGTATTCCATATAAACTGCTCTGATGACCATATGACCCACACTAGACGAATGGTATAACGTTGCCCACGGAATTATAAACGCCCCCTCGCCCATCCGGTCAATATCAGATGATACGTAGTAACTTCTAGAACCACGTCCAGTTGACATTTTTTATCTTGCGCCGATTGCTATCAAACTGTATTTCATCATCAATATAATGCATTTGGAGCTATAAATCAAGTTCTGGAGAAAGCTGCAGAAAACGATAAAAACATACTTATACTTTAGACCATATTTTAGTATGAATATGTGAATGAAAAAGTATATCGTTGCTACACCCTGAACAATGGATATAGGACATTGAATGGGCCATAATAATGGCAATCTAGCAATAGAATTTAAAAGGTTATAGCCCTGCAAAGAAGGGGAACTTCTCCATAGACAAATAGAGCTGGCTAGGGATGGTAAATTATGAATTTAACCCATGGCGATCAAAGTGTTAAAGGTCTTACATGTTTGGTTGGTCTACTACTTAATCAATTTGAGAACCAATAAAACATCCATGGTTTAGTCTTCTTCAGTAGTAGGGCAACTCTTTTGTTTTCTGTTTACAATTGGATTACAGATGGCACCTCTAATGAGTTTCATTTACTGTAAGCTGGTGAGCAGTAGTATGGAAAGTGTGTGTGTGTGTGTGTGTGTGTGTGTGTGTGTGTGTGTGTGTGTCTGTGTGTGTGTGTGTGTGTGTGTGTGTGTGTGTGTGTGTGTGTGTGTGTGTGTGTGTGTGTGTGTGTGTGTGCTCTTACATCATCCAGCACCAGGCTCTGCTGTGTTGACCCTCCTGGCCTCTAGGGGCACCATCTGGAGCACAGACACCCCCTGCGGAGACCAGAGACATGTCACTTTGATCACTGTGTCCTGAAGACACTACCATCCCCCTCCACCAGGGGTCCAGAGACATGTCACCTTGATCACTGTGTCCTGAAGACACTACCATCCACCTCCACCAGGGGTCCAGAGACATGTCACCTTGATCACTGTGTCCTGAAGACACTACCATCCACCTCCACCAGGGGTCCAGAGACATGTCACCTTGATCACTGTGTCCTGAAGACACTACCATCCACCTCCACCAGGGGTCCAGAGACACGTCACCTTGATCACTGTGTCCTGAAGACACTACCGTCCACCTCCACCAGGGGTCCAGAGACATGTCACCTTGATCACTGTGTCCTGAAGACACTACCATCCACCTTCACCAGGGGTCCAGAGACACGTCACCTTGATCACTGTGTCCTGAAGACACTACCATCCACCTCCACCAGGGGTCCAGAGACACGTCACCTTGATCACTGTGTCCTGAAGACACTACCGTCCCCCTCCACCAGGGGTCCAGAGACATGTCACCTTGATCACTGTGTCCTGAAGACACTACCATCCACCTCCACCAGGGGTCCAGAGACATGTCACCTTGATCACTGTGTCCTGAAGACACTACCGTCCACCTCCACCAGGGGTCCAGAGACACGTCACCTTGATCACTGTGTCCTGAAGACACTACCATCCACCTCCACCAGGGGTCCAGAGACACGTCACCTTGATCACTGTGTCCTGAAGACACTACCATCCACCTCCACCAGGGGTCCAGAGACATGTCACCTTGATCACTGTGTCCTGAAGACACTACCGTCCACCTCCACCAGGGGTCCAGAGACATGTCACCTTGATCACTGTGTCCTGAAGACACTACCATCCACCTCCACCAGGGGTCCAGAGACATGTCACCTTGATCACTGTGTCCTGAAGACACTACCATCCACCTCCACCAGGGGTCCAGAGACACGTCACCTTGATCACTGTGTCCTGAAGACACTACCATCCCCCTCCACCAGGGGTCCAGAGACATGTCACCCTGATCACTGTGTCCTGAAGACACTACCATCCTCCTCCACCAGGGGTCCAGAGACATGTCACCTTGATCACTGTGTCCTGAAGACACTACCATCCTCCTCCACCAGGGGTCCAGAGACATGTCACCTTGATCACTGTGTCCTGAAGACACTACCATCCACCTCCACCAGGGGTCCAGAGACACGTCACCTTGATCACTGTGTCCTGAAGACACTACCATCCACCTCCACCAGGGGTCCAGAGACATGTCACCTTGATCACTGTGTCCTGAAGACACTACCGTCCACCTCCACCAGGGGTCCAGAGACATGTCACCTTGATCACTGTGTCCTGAAGACACTACCGTCCCCCTCCACCAGGGGTCCAGAGACATGTCACCTTGATCACTGTGTCCTGAAGACACTACCGTCCACCTCCACCAGGGGTCCAGAGACACGTCACCTTGATCACTGTGTCCTGAAGACACTACCATCCACCTCCACCAGGGGTCCAGAGACATGTCACCTTGATCACTGTGTCCTGAAGACACTACCGTCCCCCTCCACCAGGGGTCCAGAGACATGTCACCTTGATCACTGTGTCCTGAAGACACTACCATCCACCTCCACCAGGGGTCCAGAGACACGTCACCTTGATCACTGTGTCCTGAAGACACTACCATCCACCTCCACCAGGGGTCCAGAGACATGTCACCTTGATCACTGTGTCCTGAAGACACTACCGTCCACCTCCACCAGGGGTCCAGAGACATGTCACCTTGATCACTGTGTCCTGAAGACACTACCATCCACCTCCACCAGGGGTCCAGAGACACGTCACCTTGATCACTGTGTCCTGAAGACACTACCGTCCACCTCCACCAGGGGTCCAGAGACATGTCACCTTGATCACTGTGTCCTGAAGACACTACCATCCACCTCCACCAGGGGTCCAGAGACATGTCACCTTGATCACTGTGTCCTGAAGACACTACCATCCACCTCCACCAGGGGTCCAGAGACATGTCACCTTGATCACTGTGTCCTGAAGACACTACCATCCACCTCCACCAGGGGTCCAGAGACACGTCACCTTGATCACTGTGTCCTGAAGACACTACCATCCACCTCCACCAGGGGTCCAGAGACATGTCACCTTGATCACTGTGTCCTGAAGACACTACCATCCCCCTCCACCAGGGGTCCAGAGACATGTCACCTTGATCACTGTGTCCTGAAGACACTACCATCCACCTCCACCAGGGGTCCAGAGATATGTCACCTTGATCACTGTGTCCTGAAGACACTACCATCCACCTCCACCACTGGACCAGAGACACGTCACCTTGATCACTGTGTCCTGAAGACACTACCATCCCCCTCCACCAGGGGTCCAGAGACACGTCACCTTGATCACTGTGTCCTGAAGACACTACCATCCCCCTCCACCAGGGGTCCAGAGACACGTCACCTTGATCACTGTGTCCTGAAGACACTACCATCCACCTCCACCACTGGCCCCGGTCATGTCTGTGAATGCAGCGGCTTAACGCGATCAAAACGATATCTACAACCTTTCGTACACTGTAAAAAAATAAATGTTTTTTCACAGGAAAATCACTGTATTATTTTACAGATTACCTTTGTTTTTCTACTTTAAGTGTAAATACCATTTACAGGTCATTTAGAGGTCACGAACCTCTAGCCAAAGGCATGTGGGAAATCACACTGGACCTCCTCATTCAAGCTACACTGTGCTAAATCCAACAGCACAGCAATTCAACATTCCTATGCCAGAGCCTGTTGTCAAACCAAAGGTTACACCTCACCTCTTCCACAGGCCACCACAAGGTGGAGCTGCTGCACAACCACCCCTCTTTCAAATGCCATCACAAGGTGGAGCTGCTGCACAACCATCCCTCTTTCAATTGCCATCACAAGGTGGATCTGCTGCACAACCACCCCTCTTTCAAATGCCATCACAAGGTGGAGCTGCTGCACAACCACACCTCTTTCAAATGCCATCACAAGGTGGAGCTGCTGCACAACCACCCCTCTTTCACATGCCACCACAAAGTAGAGCTGCTGCACAACCACCCCTCTTTCAAATGCCACCACAAGGTGGAGCTGCTGCGCAACCTACACAATTGTATCAACCTTCTCAAATACCACCTCGGGGAGACTTGAGTACAGTCTTGCAACGGCAGAACGAAATCACAAATGCTCTTGTGCAACAACAGCTCACAATGTCTCTACCATCCAGAGATATCCCTCCATTTGACGGTGACCCGCTTCACTATGGGAGCTTTATAAGATCCTTTGAGCATAATATTGAAAACAAGGCCAGCAAAGCTGATTGTTTATATTTTTTGGAACAATTTACAACGGGACAACCACGTGAGCTGGTAAGGAGTTGTCAGCACATGATGCCTGACCGTGGTTACGACATAGCCAAGGGTCTCCTGAAGAAACATTTCGGGAACGAATTCAAAGTTGCTTCGTCATATATTGAAAAGGCCTTGGCGTGGCCCGCAGTTAAGTCTGAGGATGTAAAGGCGCTGCAGGCCTATTCTTTATTCCTGCGCAACTGTTGCAACGTGATGGCAGAGATGCAACACATGCAGGAGCTCGACATGCCAACCAACATGCGCAGGATTATGACCAAGCTGCCCTACAGGTATAGGGAAAGATGGAGGACAACAGCTCATGATATACTGGAGCGACAAAATCGCAGAGCTGTTTTTAATGATCTTGTTACATTCGTGGAACGTCAGGTTACAATCCTTTCTGACCCACTTTTCGGCGACATCCAGGATCAACCAATTGTAAAGGATGGATTGAGTAACAGGAATAAGTCCCAGCCTCAGTCCAGGTTTGGCAGAGCTAAAGGCAACAGCTTTGCTACAACGGTAACACGTCTGGACTCCAAAGCACCAGACTTGAGATCTGTCCATAGGGGGCGTGATTTAAAAATAGAGAAGACCAGATCTTGTATGTGTTGCTTTGGGGACCACTCTTTGACAGAGTGCCCGCGACTGAAAGGCAAGAACCACAAGGACAAAATTATCTTTGTGAAGCAAAAGGGGATTTGTTTTGGATGTTTGTGTTCCCGTCACATGAGTGGTGATTGCGACAAGCGCCTAACCTGCAAGGTTTGCGGAAAAAAGCATCCAACCATACTTCATATTGACAGGCCATACCCCAGCACAGATCGACAGCCTAAGGCATCTGCTAGCGTCACAACAGCCACTCAGACATGTGGTCTTACTGGGGCCGGCGGAGGTGGTTGTAAGCTGTCCATTTTGCCAGTCCAGGTCAAGTCCACAAAGGGAGACAAGATATTGCAAACGTACGCCTTTCTCGACCCTGGCAGTTCTGCAACATTTTGTTCTGAACATTTAATGAATGCATTGAATATGACTGGACGACAGACCAACTTCCTTCTGCGCACCATGGGACAGGAGAAGGTGGTCGCAAGTACCTCCTTGAAGGGTTTGGAGATCTCTGGTCTCAACGGAGACACCTTCTATAGCCTCCCAGAAGTCCTTTCACAAAGAAAAATGCCTGTGACCAGTGAACATATTGTCTCACAGGAAGATTTGGTGAAGTGGCCTTACCTGTCTGATGTCCAAATTCCCAGCATAAAGGTGAATGTTGACTTATTGATTGGCACCAATGCACCCAGGTTATTGGAACCTTGGGAAGTGGTTAACAGCCGTGGAAATGGTCCGTATGCTGTAAGAACTGTTCTGGGCTGGGCGGTCAATGGGCCCCTTCAAGCAAGCGATGGTCCTGAAAATGGGATTGCAGTGGCCAATGTCAATAGGATTTCTGTGAGCAGATTGGAGGAGATGCTAAGCAACCAATACAACCATGATTTCAATTAAAGGAATTCAGAAGAAAAGGGAATGTCAAGAGAAGATGTTAGATTTCTGAAGATCATGGAGGAATCGGCACAGCTCATGGATGGACACTATAGTATGAAGATGCCCTTCAGGAGTGACCAGATTACTCTGCCCAACAACCTCTGTGTTGGGCAACGGCTACTTGGATTACAGAGGAGGTTCAAGAAAGATGAAATCTTTCACAAGGAGTACACCAGCTTCTTCACTGACGTGATCAGGAATGGTTATGCTGAGGAAGTGCCTCAACATCAGCTATATCGTGGAGTCGGACAAGTTTGGTATGTCCCCCACCATGGTGTACATCACCCAAGAAAGGGCAACTTAAGGGTTGTGTTTGACTGCGGCGCTGAATACCAGGGAACTTCACTGAACAACGAACTGTTACAAGGCCCTAATCTCACCAGTTCGCTACTGGGTGTTATGGTAAGATTCAGACAGGAGCCAGTAGCGTTCATGGGAGACATAAAATCAATGTTTTACCAGGTCAAAGTTCCTGAAGAACACCGGGATTTTCTTTGCTTCCTCTGGTGGCCTAACGGCAACACAAATCTGGAGGTTGTGGAGCATCGAATGACAGTACACCTGTTTGGGGCAGTTTCCTCCCCAAGTTGTGCGAGCTACGCACTGAAGAAGACTGCTGAAGACAATCACGATCACTTTGCTGCTGATGTTGTCAAAACAGTCAAACGAAACTTTTACGTGGATGATTGCTTAAAGAGCCTACCCACAGAGGAAGAAGCAGTTGTCATGATTCAAGCTCTTTCAGAGATTTGTCAGAGAGGGGGATTCACCTTGACCAAGTGGACCAGCAACAGCCGGTCAGTACTGCAGTCAATTGCAGAAGAGCACCGGGCAAGAGACTCGAAAGAGTTGAATCTGGACAGAGATGAGCTTCCGATGGAGAGAGCCCTGGGGCTACTGTGGTGTGTGGAAACTGACACGTTTAAATTCAAAATGGTCAGGAAGGAGCAACCGCATACCCGGCGAGGTCTACTGTCCATCGTAAGTTCAGTGTACGATCCCCTGGGTTTCATTAGCCCAGTTACACTGCCTGCTAAGTCCATGCTGCAGGAACTGTGTAGAAGAGGGTGCAGCTGGGATGAGAACATTCCAAAAGATATTGAACACCAATGGATAAGATGGTTGGAGGAACTGGAAAAGATGACGTCATTCAAAGTCAACCGATGTGTTAAACCCAAAGACTTTGGACGCCCCACTCGGGCAGAATTGCATCACTTTTCCGATGCTAGCGAACATGGATTCGGGACTGTTGCCTATCTTAGGCTGCAGAACAGCAAAAACAGTATCCATGTTCCTTCATCCACTCATTCTGTCTAAAGATCAGTACATTTCCACACTCATACTGGGGCACATCCACCAACAACTAGGACACAGTGGAAGAAACCATACATTGTCAAAGCTTCGTAAGAAGTTCTGGATCACAAACGTCAATTCGGCTGTTAGGGAGATCATTGGAAAGTGCAGGTTTTGCAGGCTCCATTGTGCAAGGGTAGGAGAACAAAAAATGGCAGATTTGCCCAAGGAAAGGCTTCTGCCTGATTTACCCCCCTTTACGAATGTTGGCGTTGACTATTTCGGGCCATTTGAAGTAAAGAGAGGCCGGAGTACATGTAAGCGCTACGGAGTCATTTTTACCTGTTTCTCAAGCAGAGCTGTCCACTTGAGCTGCAACTGCACCTCCTCATCCATCACCCTCAACATAGGGGCCCCCCAGGGCTGTGTTCTGAGTCCCCTCCTCTACTCCCTGTACACACACGACTGTGTGGCTCAGCGGAGTAGCAATACAATCATCAAATTTGCTGACGACACAGTGGTGGTGGGCCTGATCTCTGCCAACGACGAGAGGGCCTACCTGGAAGAGGTCAAGGTCCTGGCGGGATGGTGCCAGGAAAACAGCTTCTCCCTGAACGTCAGCAAAACAAAGGAGATGATTGTGGACTTCAGGAGGTCGGGGGTCAAGGACTACAGCCCCCTCAGCATCGACGGGGCACCGGTTGAGAGAGTCAACAGCTTTAAGTACCTCGGAGCCTACATATCTGAGGACTTGACATGGACCACACACATTGACAGTGTTGTGAAGAAGGCACGACAACGCCTATACTTCCTCAGGCGCCTAAGGAAGTTCCAAGTCAGTCAGAAGATCCTTAAGAACTTCTACTCATGTACAATAGAGAGCATCTTGACCGGCAACATCACCTCCTGGTTTGGGAATAGCACTGCACAAGACCGAAGCAGACTACAAAGAGTGACACGTTCAGCCGAACGCACAATTGGAGGGGGGCTCCCCACCCTCCAGAACATTTACAACAAGCGTTGCAAGGGCAAGGCTAAGAGAATCATTAAAGACTCCAGTCACCCGAACAACTGCCTCTTTGAACTGCTGCGGTCAGGCAAGCGATACCGGAGTCTCAAGGCGAGCACAGAAAGACTCAGAAGAAGCTTCTATCCCCAGGTCATCAGGCTGCTAAACGAACAATGAACACTACACAACAACAACCACCAAACGCACGTAGCACACACATCCACACTCACACACTCACTTTAAACAAACACACTGTAGCACCCACTCCACACACTTTATAGCACACACCCACTTAAACAAACACACTGTAGCACCCACTCCCCACACTTTATATTTATTGATGAAGGATTGCACTACAACTCGTACACCTTACTGTAAATTGTACCTAAATTGTACCTCATCCCATTTCTGCTTTGCACTATATAGTACTGTACATTAGTACACTGCATAGTATTGTATATTATATGGTAACTCAGAACATTGTACATATGTCTATACCGAACACTGTGACCTCATTTTCTTCTTCTAAATTACATGCTATACTATGTTATTTGATACTATCTTGTCTAGCACAGTCTCTGGAGCGTAACAGTAAGAAGCATTTTGTATGAAAGTATTCTGTACTTCTGTATGACAACTATTAAAGAAACTTGAACTTGGAAGTGGCGCCTTCTCTGGATACAGATGCGTGCATCAACGCCATACGTAGATTTATCTGCAGAAGAGGCCAGGTATCCCAGATGCAATCTGACAATGGAACAAACTTTGTGGGAGCAGAGCGAGAGTTGAAGGAGGCTCTTGCAGCTCTGAATCATGAACGGTTGCAAGGAGCTTTGCTCCAAGATGGAATTCACTGGAAATTTAACCCACCAGGAGGCGTGTGGGAGAGTTATCCGCATGGTAAGGAAGGTTCTTGCATCTGTTTTGCATTTGCAAACTTTGGATGACGATGGATTGCACACTGTTATGTGCGAAGTGGAGGCAATATTAAATGACCGCCCCATCACCAAACTGTCCGACGATCCCAACAATCTTGAACCACTCACTCCCAACCATATTCTCCTGATGAAAGGCAAGCCACTCTTATCACCTGGCTCTTTGTGAAGGAGGATCTGTATGTGAAGAGGAGGTGGAAGCAAGTGTGGTACCCTTGACTGGGATTTCATAATCAAAACTGTTAGATCAACCCTGAAAACTGAAAATATCTGTGGTAATAGTTAATTCATGCATTACATGGACTCTCAGAGTGATAGAGCAAGAAAGATGCAGCGTCAGTATTGTGTGACATTCCTGAGGAGCCTTCAGGCAAAACCCCCTCTCTGTCCAACATGGGAAGCAAACAGCCCAAAAAGGAGGGGGCCACAGCCCCCCTGCTGCGGCAGGCAAAACCCACGAGGAAAGGACATGTTGGGACCGATAAGCGCCAGAAGGGAATGTTAAAAGGTCTGAGATCGTCGGACCTCCTCGCTGCTGGGAACTGGAAGAGGACACCAACGGGGAGGTCGGGGGGGGGCTGACCGGCCTCCCCCGGAGGGTCATCTGGGGAGGGGCGCCATGTGTGGAGGCAAGGAAACTATGGGGGGAGTCAGGGTATAAAACAGTGGGTTTTGGTGAGGGAGGGCAGGCCAGCTCAAGACCCGCCACGACCGTTCCCCAGGGAGTCTGCGCCTCCATCACCCACAGACCATGGTTCGACTTTGCCGCTATGTAAGTAAACTGTATAATAATCCCTGTTGGTGATAACTTAGAGGAAAGATGTCTATCTTTGACTAGGTTTACCATGTGGCGGCAAACAAGTACTATTGATCTATTTCATTGACATAACATGAATACTATTAAATGTGCAAGACTGTCTTGATGTAGAGAGCCACCGTGTCTGGGCTATTGTGATTTACCTCATCAATCCTTTTGTACAATCATGTAGACCACTACAGAAGGTCACACTGGCGCTGCTGTGATGGCTGCCTTTCTGATCGCTCCGACGAGACTGTGCTTTATTTTGTTAATTTTTATAGTATTAGGAGTTTTATTTGCACCAACTGTTGGTGCATTATATGTGTATGACCGTCAGTCAATCATTGACATTGGATTAAGAAAAACTTACCGTTTGGATTGCTCTCTGGATCGGATCGCTGAACAGCAGAAATGGCCCACCGAGATCCTTTGTTATGCCGGCCACGGACAAGACAAAAAGCCGCGAAGACGAGGAAAGAGAGCCGGGGTCCGGAACAGACTGAGGTCCAAACGACACAGAACCACATTGCCCAGCATATTGTTGGCCAATGTGCAATCGATAGGAAACAAATTGGACGACATCAGAGCAAGGATCCAATTCCAGAGGGACATTCGGGATTGTAACGTCCTCTGTTTCACAGAAACTTGGCTGAGTCCAGATGTCCCGAATCATGCAATAGAACCGGCAGACCACTTCTTCGTTCTACGAAAAGACCGGACGGCATTAGAGTCACTAAAGAAGAAAGGAGGCGGCATCGCCCTCATGATAAACAAGGAGTGGTGCGATTTAGGCAACACAAAGGAAATGTCTAATCACTGCTCCCCAGACCTGGAGTTTATCACGATAAAATGTCGACCCTTCTTCCTCCCAAGAGAGTTAACGTCCATCATCCTCATCGGAGTGTACATTCCACCACACGCGAACACTGAGGTCGCACTTTCAAAACTTCACGACGAGGTAAACAAACTCCAGGCAGCTAACGTTGACGCGGCCATTTTGGTCTTGGGGGATTTCAACAGCGCGCGTCTTAAAAAGGTGCTGCCGAATTTCTATCAGCATGTGACCTGTCCCACCAGAGGCGAGAACATATTAGACCATGTATACTCGCAATTTAAGAATGGGTACAAGTCACAGGCTCTTAGTCCATTCGGTAAAAGCGATCACGCCGCAATTTTTCTTCTGCCTAAGTACAAACAGTGTCTCAAGCGAACGCCGGTGGTCTCGCGAGAGGTTAAGCGTTGGACCGTGACGTCAGTAGAGTCACTCCAAGCAGTGCTGGGAAGCACAGAATGGAGTGTACTCCGTGATAACACAGCCAATATTAACGAATACACCGAAACGGTGATTGACTATGTCTGTACTCAGGTAGAAGTAATAATCCCCACCACCAAAATTAATATCTACCCAAACCAAAAGCCCTGGGTAGACAAATCCGTCCGTGAGGCTCTGAAAGTGCGCACATCAGCATACAACACCGGGCTGGTGACAGGCAACATGGAAGAACACAAGATGGCAAGATACAACGTCAGGAGAGCAGTAATAGAGGCAAAACGGCGTTACAGGGATAAAGTTGAACTTCAGTTTGAACAGGCTGACTCTAGAGGCATGTGGCAGGGCCTCAGAACAATGACAGACTACAAAGGAACCCCCCTCAAACTGAACAGTGACATCTCCTTAGCAAATGATCTCAACTCCTTCTATGCGAGGTTTGAGGCTGTGAATAACAACACCAGCCTACAAACCACGGCAATGGGGGGGGGGGGGTCTGCTGATGGAGACTCAGTGTTCAGGGTAACAGAGCATGAGGTGAGACGGATCTTTAAAAAAGTGGATATCAGGAAGGCAGCAGGACCGGACGGCATCCCCGGCCGCGTCCTAAAAGTCTGTGCCGACCAACTGGCCCCGGTATTCACTGACATCTTCAACCTGTCCTTGGAACAGGCCGTCATCCCCACCTGTCTGAAGAAGTCCACCATCATCCCTGTACCCAAAAAATCTACGCCCGCTTGCCTCAACGACTACCGCCCTGTAGCCCTCACCTCCATAGCCATGAAGTGCTTTGAGAAGCTAGTGAAGGGCTACATCTGTTCCTCCCTCCCCATCAACCTGGACCCTCTGCAATTTGCATATCGCCCCAACAGGTCCACGGAGGACGCCATAGCCCATGTGCTGCACACAGCAGCATCACATCTGGACAAGAGGAAGGGGAACTATGTGAGAATGCTGTTCATCGACTACAGCTCAGCATTCAATACCATAGTCCCCTCCAAACTCATAGCCAAGCTCAGGGACCTGGGCTTGAACTATGACCTGTGCCAGTGGGTCCTGGACTTCCTGACGGGCAGACCCCAGGTGGTAAGAGCCGGCAACTGCACCTCCTCATCCATCACGCTCAACATAGGGGCCCCCCAGGGCTGTGTTCTGAGCCCCCTCCTCTACTCCCTGTACACACATGACTGCGTAGCACAGCGGAGCAACAACACCATCATCAAATTTGCTGATGACACAGTAGTGGTGGGCCTGATCTCTGCCAACGACGAAAGGGCCTACCTGGAAGAGGTAGAGAACCTGTCACAGTGGTGTCAGGAGAACTGCCTCTCCCTGAACGTCAGCAAAACAAAAGAGATGATTGTGGACTTCAGGAGGTCGGGGGTCAAGGACTACAGCCCCCTCAGCATCGACGGGGCACCAGTTGAGAGAGTGAACAGTTTCAAGTACCTCGGAGCCCACATATCCGAGGACTTGACATGGACCACACACATTGACAGTGTTGTGAAGAAGGCACGACAACGCCTCTACTTCCTCAGGCGCCTAAGGAAGTTCCAAGTCAGTCAGAAGATCCTTAGGAACTTCTACTCATGTACAATAGAGAGCATCCTGACCGGCAACATCACCTCCTGGTTTGGGAATAGCACTGCACAAGACCGTAGCAGACTACAAAGAGTGACACGTTCAGCCGAACGCACAATTAGAGGGGGGCTTCCCACCCTCCAGAACATTTACAACAAGCGGTGCAAGGGGAAGGCTAAGAGAATTATTAAGGACTCGAGCCACCCGAACAACTGCCTCTTTGAACTGCTGCCGTCAGGCAAGCGATACCGGAGTCTTATGGCGAGCACAGAAAGACTCAGAAGGAGCTTCTATCCCCAGGCCATCAGGCTGCTAAACGAACAATAATCGCTAAACGAACAATAATCACTATGCAACAACCATCAAATGCACACAGCACACACACCCACACGCACACACACACTCACTCAAACAAACAACACACTGCAGCACCCACTCTCCACACTTTAGATCACACAAACACACTTACACTTTATATTTATTGATAAAGGATTTGCACTACAACTCGTACACCTACTGTGAATTGTACCTAAACTGCACCTTGTCCATTTATGCCTTGCACTATATAGTATTGTATATTAGTACACTGCACAGTATTGTATATTGTATGGTAACTACGTCTACGAACATTGTACATATGTCTAAACTGAACACTGTGACCTCTTTTTTTTTCTTCTAATTTTTACTATGTTTTTATTTCATACTTATCTTGTCATGCACAGTCTCTGGAGCGCAACAGTAAGAAGCATTTTGTACAAAAGTATTCTGTACTTCTGTATGACAACTATTAAAGAAACTTGAACTTGAAACTTGAACTTGAAACTATGCTGAAATACATTCCTGTATATAACTAATGCAATATCCACTCTGGGCCGCGCTGCAAATAAATGAGTTTGGACCATAGCTCATGTTGTCTGGCTGTACACGGTTATTTCTCATCTGACTAAGTCAGATGAGGACCAGGGTTCTATGTCGCTCTCCTTTTCTCCATCCAGTTTAGCAACCTCATTGTACTGCAATTAACCTTAGATATTCATTTACGAATATACGACACAAGTTCAGTATATTTCTGGACTTTTCTGGAAAAGATGGGTGCAGGAGTACCTCCCTCTCCTCCAAGAACGGCAAAAGTGGAGTCAGCCCAGGAGAAATTTTGTACCTGGAGATATTGTCGTGGTAGTCGACTCTGCAGCTCCTCGAGGCTCTTGACTCCTCGGCAGAGTTTTGGAGACCTTCTCAGACAAGAACAGCTTGGTGCGCTCAGTGCGTCTGAAGACCAAAACAAGTGTTTTAGAGCGACCAGTAACCAAGCTTTGTCTTTTGCACGAGGCAATAGTCTCAAATATTTGATTTGTTTTGTGGTTATGGCACACTTTGGCTCTTTTTGTTTTTCATTTTATGTTATAATTGTTATATGTTATGACATTTAACAATTAGAGGCCGACGTGTAAGAGCCAATTTACATGGTTGTAGTGCCATGTGTTATATTTTATGCATTTGTTTTGTTTTTATGTATTATGTTGATTTCTGCCTGTAGACAGCCATGCCTGCTATTGGTTTATGGCAGCAGTTCCGATTGCTCACCAGTAGGTGACTTACGTGGCTAGTTAGTGGGTAATGGGACTGATGACAGCAGGTGCGTTTTGGTTATCGGCGGAGCCTAACAGTTTTTGAACCACGTCACGTCACTTCGACACGTTGTTTTGTTATCGTTTTGTTTGTAGTGTATAGTGTTTGTTTGTTCATATTAGCGTTGCCGTTTACTCATATCACAGGCAAATTGTGCTTTCGGTATTTATGAGGTAAATAAACCCATTTGGGGTATTATTGGAACGGACCTTGTGGACATTCATTCTTTCACCAGACGAGTACCCAGCACGAGCAACAGACGCGTCAACTATATGTTTTAGCCGGTAGCAGCCTCCTCAAGGGCTTTATAGATTTATTGTTTTGTTAAGTCAAGTTGGCCCTTATACCCAGTGAGAGGCAGGCAGCTACAGGTCTCTCTGCAGGTCTCTCTTATCAGGGCTTTATTAACTGAACTAATACATTGTGCCTTTATTACACCAGAACTGTTAAAAGAGTCCAGTTTGGAGTCTGTTCACTGCTGTGGGGATAGTTGTGTCGTGTTACAAATGGTTTTCCCTCACAGTCAGTCTGGTTTTGGTCCGGGCGGCACAGTCATATCCAGATCTATCAGAGGGAGCTGTTCTCCTCCATTATGGAAATGTCCCGGTTTTGATATTAATCCATGAAAGGGGGCGACTCGAGCCATAAATCAGGGTAACTGTGGTATTAGGCAGCAAATTGGAACTAAAATAACCAGATGCAGGGAAAGATGTCCCGTCCACGTTCGTGGCTCTTCCAGGTTCAAGGAGAGTTCAAGCTGAGAGGAGACATCAACATCCCAACAGGGTCAAGTGTGCAGGCGCCCGGGCCCCGCGTTCCGGAAAGAAGAAATTATCTTCACAAATACAGGATTTCTGAAGGAGGTAATTGTCTTCAGGCTTATGGTTTATATGGTTATACCTCATTTCCCTTTATTTCTTTATTTTCATTGGCCTATTATTACAAAGGGGCCTTTTGCACCTCATGCGCTAAGATAGATAATAAGATAATACGATAGATAATAAAATAATACGGAGGGTCTTTCAGTCGCTCAGATAATACAATAGATAATAAGATAATACGATAGATAGTAAGATAATACGTTAGATAGTAAGATAATACGTTAGATAGTAAGATAATACGATAGATAATAAGATAATACGATAGATCGTAAGATAATACAGAGGGTCTTTCCGTGCATCAAGAGCCATTATTTGTGCCTGTCAATAGGAATTGTAAGAGATAACGGTCTTGTAAACTTTTATAGTGGCAATAAAAGTATTGCCCATCCGGCACGACTGTCACACAGAAACCAGGACGTGACTCTAGCCGTTAGGGGGCCAGTGATAGGGTTTCACCTCTGTTAGGGGGCCAGTGATAGGGTTTCACCTCTGACATCAATCTCCAGTATTTATTGTCAGATTCTTCCACATTTCTGCTAGTATGACCTTAGACAACCCAACGTGTATTGTAACGTGTTCCTATTGTGAAAAGTCAAAGTCAAAGTCAACTTTATTGTAATTTCCCATAATGTGCAATAACCTTATAATAACAGTTGTATGTATTGATGCAGCATTACACCGTGTCTTTATTGCAGAATGATATTGAAAATAATAAGTGGACAACTATTTCATGTTTTTTTTTTTGCCACAGAATTATTACGTGATGTAATTCTCACGACTCAGTCGTACAAAGTCACTTTAAGACGACTGCAGGATCCATCCTTTCAATGACATCTCTTCATTAAGTTCCACAATGGGACACTAAGTTCAATTACCCCCCCCCCCCACACACACACACACACACACATAATACACACACACACACACACACACACACACACACACACACCATCTCTGCTCTGACCATGTGCACAGGTTGGCTCTGTGCCAAGGTGCATTCAGCGTGTTCTGATTTGCCGTAATTGTCTAAAATGTTAATTACTTTGTATTTTCAACAGTTCAAGTTCAAGACGGCATTTACATTTGTGTCAAATTTTATTTTTTAAAGTACAGATTGGGCCGCTGGCTGAATGGTTGAATGAATGCCATTTATATTTGCTTAATATAGAAATGAGATGTAGAAAGATGTGGTATAGAAATGTGATGTAGAAAGATTTGATATAGAAATGAGATGTAGAAAGATTTGATATAGAAATGAGGAGCTGTAGAAAGATGTTATATTTCCAGTAATGAGCTGTAGAAAGATGTTATATTTCCAGTAATTAGATGTAGAAAGATGTTATATTTCCAGTAAGGAGATGTAGAAAGATGTTATATTTCCAGTAATGAGATGTAGAAAGATGTTATATTTCCAGTAAGGAGATGTAGAAAGATGTTATATTTCCAGTAATGAGACGTAGAAAGATGTTATATTTCCAGTAATGAGATGTAGAAAGATGTTATATTTCCAGTAAGGAGATGTAGAAAGATGTTATATTTCCAGTAATGAGACGTAGAAAGATGTTATATTTCCAGTAATGAGCTGTAGAAAGATGTTATATTTCCAGTAAGGAGATGTAGAAATATGTTATATTTCCAGTAATGAGATGTAGAAAGATGTTATATGTTGAGATCAGAGGCTCTGTATAGGATTGTTAGTAACTGTTTACCTGCATATACAATTGTCTCCACCAGTGATTGCCTAGTTGCATATATATCTGTTCCCACAGGAGGGCGCTCTAGGCGGAGCCACCCAGGTATTCTACCTCATGGCAACTATAAAAGGAAAGGTATCCACCCCTTTCGTTCTCTCCCCCAATGTCTCTCAGAGAGAGAAGAGTTGTACTACTGCTGCTTACATGTGAATAAAAGAAGCCACGCCAGTTCAGGCACAAGATAGAAACCATGCCTCTTGACCACATTATTGTCACCCTATAGTTGGATTCTGCTAACAGGTTATGGGCCCAGATAACGCCAGGGCGAAATAGTGGAGGTACTGTAGCAAGCTTAGCTGAAGTTATAGGCTAGGATAGCACCGGGAGCACCGCGTGGCTAGTCGCTAGGCCAACAAGAGCAAAAGCTAAGCATACCATTAACGGAGAGGATGGAAAACAAGAGAAGAGACAAGTGGCCGATATTCAACGGAAAAGCAGAGAACTGTGAGCTCTGGGGAGAGCGCATGCTGTGCTGCATGCACGGGGCGGGGCTGAAGGAGACGGTCCTGGCGACCCCCACGGGAGAGCTGACGGCGGAGGGGCAAGCCCTGGACGACCAGCGGAATTCTAGCGCGTACTGTGAGTTAACGCCGATGCTCGACGACACCAGCCTGGGGCTGATATTCCGCGACGCTAAAGACAGAGGCCGAGAAAGCCTGGCGGTACTGAGGGAGCAAATCACGAGGCCACTGAGGAGTGCCGGAGAAGCACCAAGCGATGGGCTAATGATGGAGATGATAATGATAACCGTTCACACTCCTGGTAACACACGGTTCAATGGACATTACGTTGGGACAGTTCAAGGCTGAGTTAAGGAACTTCGAGGCCTCAGAAGACACCCACCCAGCCGCCACGGAGGAGGGGGAGTGGGTGCTGAGGGCCCAAGTGACGCCAAGAGAGAGAACCAGGACTACGACGGAACTGGCGTGTTGGCGATGCGGAGATAGGAGCCATCGGAGAGGCGAATGCACAGAGACTGTCTGGTGTGGCTTCTGCAAATCCACGGGGCACACAGACAGAGCGTGCATGAAGAAACACGACCAGAGCGCGCGATACGCGCATGGACAAAATGGCGACAAGACGAAGGCCACGCACAAAATGGCGGCTACAGACGAGTTGGAGGCCACGGACAAAATGGAGACTACGGACAAGATAACGGCTGTGGACAGGATGACGACAGCGGACACGACGGCGGCGACTATCGACGTGAGATGAATCGAGATGACGCCTGGAGAATCGATGGCGGCGACTATCGACGTGAGATGAATCGAGACGACGCCCGGAGAATCGATGGCGGCGACGATCGACGTGAGGCGAGTCGAGACGACGCCCGGAGGTTAACGGGACAAGGAGACTGCGCTTTTGGAGCGCGGACGGCGGGCATCGCCGGACCGGCCCAGCCGCAGCGGGCCCAGAGAAGGGGTCTGATCGTGGACTGGACACAGGTGCGTCGTCCCATGCCACCAACGACAGGAGTCGGTTCAAGAACTTTGACAACACTTTCCACCCAGAGAGGCACTGCATGGAGCTAGCGGGCGGGGGACGCACCTGTGGATTGGCGCAGGAGAGGGAAGACGCACAGGTGTGCCCACGGACAGTGCGGGGCGCCGGCGTGCTGTGACGCTAAAGAACGCTCGATACGGACCATCGTTCTTACAAGGACTATTATCTGTAATAGCTGCTACTGCAAGCGGCGCCAAGGTATTCTTCGATAAAGGTAAAACATTTCTTGTAGAACCTGACGGTACCCGATTTGACATAGAGATGTACCAGAGAATATATTATCTGAAAACGGAGTGTAATGACAACGACCAGTGTGATGATAATAACGATGTGTGTAGCGAGATGGCCAGTCACGATATTCAGTCATGGCACGAGATTATGGGTCATTGTAATTACAAGGGTTTATTGAAATTGCAAATAATGTCAGAGGGTATGTACATTGAAGGGGAAAAAGCGTAGGCCTGACAAAAATTGTGCAACGTGGAAAACGGGGAAGTTTACCCAACCGAGAGACAGAAATCCCACAGACAGAGTAAGGGCCCGCGTCCACTTGGCGCATATTTCTGACCGCACGCATCTGTTTTCAATGTATTCCAATGGGGAGGGAGCGCATGCGGCCGCCTCTAGGAAGTGCGCTGCCGTCAGCTTCTTTTCTCAGCTTTTTTGTGCGGCGGAAAGTTGAAACTTTCTGAACTTTCAGAGCGATGCGCTGGAGCTCATTTTCAGACAACCAATCACAGCCATTCATCTACCACTCTGTTTGTAACCTGACACCGGAGCTGCCTGCCTGTCTGGCTGTCTCCCACAGACCATTGAGATTCGCGACAAAACTAATAATAATAACTACACGAATACACTACTAAAAAGCTAATAAAAAGCAAAGGGCGAACTGTGGTGTCAGGCAATAACTATATATATAATTAATATACAATAAAGTTATTCAAATATGCTATAATATGTGCAAAACCGCGGCATGGCTGTAGATTTATTTCTGTCATCTACAAAATGCGCTTCAAGCCAGCTCTGCCGGCGCACTCCCAGCATGTTTCACGGAGAAATATGCGCTAGGTGGACGCGGGCCCTAAGGGTATCACTTGTACTAGTTGACATGGACCTAGCAGGCCCAGTAAGCAACGAGTCCATAGGAGGTTTTAGATATGTACAGTCTTTTACAGACGTGTGTATAGGGGCAGTGTTTGTTTACTTTATCAAAGAAAAGAGTGACACACTCCAGCATGGCCGCCTAGTTATAGTTGAAAGTGGGGGTGCAATTTTTTTCTTTTTTTTTCTTCTTTTAATAGAATATATATATTTTTTATTTTTTTTTTACATGCAAGGGGTGGTTTGGCGGGGGTCCGGCACGACCCCCTCCATGGCAGATATTTTTTTCATTTAATGAACCTGTACGTGCAATTTCCTGCAATATAGAGCCTTCAATCTTGACCAATAAAGCTGCTCTTTTCACTATAAAACTCAGTTTATATTGCAGTATGATAGCCAATTACTATAATAATATATTAATATATATATATTTATATACTGTATATTTTTTTTTGCTCTTTTATTTTTATTAAATCAATCTCCTTTCAAATAGGCCAAGTTTTTAATAAGAAAGAGAGAAAAAATACCAACAAGGAACAATAACAGGGTCTGCTGTAGCCTATTTTGTGTCTTAATTTGTTATGTTATCCTACACTTTAAGCTGTCTGATATTTCCATTACCTGTAACTCTTGGGTCTCTTTCTCTCCTTCTCTGCCTCCTCCCTGAGTCTGCACAGTCACCATATCATTCTACATTAAGGAGAGCAATACACTTATGAATACACTGAACCGGTTTGAATACACAATCTTTATGCTACTCTGTAAAGAAAGGGAGAGAGGGGGGGATATATAATCCAAGTATTTGTGTCTTAATTTGTTATGTTATCCTACACTTTAAGCTGACTGTCTGATATTTCCACTACCTGTAACTCTTTGGTCTCTTTCTCTCCTTTCTGAGTCTGTACAGTCACCATATCATTCTACATTAAGGAGAGCAATACACTTATGAATACACTGAACATCATTATGAAACATTTCTATTGCACCCTTACTTACAATTCATTATGAATTGAAAATGGGGAACCCTGATGTAAACAAGACGAAAGTCTTTCTCTGGTCTGCATCCCCTTAACAATTGTGTGTATTGAGCCGTACTGTACTGTACCCATTCTGCAATCTGTTATTGATTGATTAAAAATGTTATTAACATATTGCAGAATGGGTACAATATAGTACGGCTCAATACACACAATTGTTAAGGGATTGCAGACCAGAGAAAGACTTTTGTTTTGTTTACATCAGGGTCCCCCATTTACAATTCATAATGAATTGTAAGTAAAGGTGCAATTAACACCGTGCAATCCATTATTTGTGGAGCCCGCCCTTTAAGTCTTTGAGCTATTAGGCTACTAGGGTTCTTACTTTGCGTTTTGGTGTACTGAAAAATGCTCCGATGTCTGTATTCTTTCTTTTTTCTGCCATGTTACCTGGTTGGCTGGACACACACACATTTTCATTTCAGGTATTGTACCTTAAGATAATTGAACATCTTGATTTACCGTAAATCCTCAAATATAGTCGTTAATCCGGCCCTGCTCGCGAACGTTAAAATTTGCAAACGAAGTCAACGTTATCCAGCTGACGACACCACATATCTAGATATATGACAACGTTAGCTAGCGGCTAGCACTAAAGCTAATGCCAACCAGAGGGACACTTTGTTATTATTATTATTATTATTATTGGTATGACCAGATGGCATTTCGGGATGTGAAACACTTTTATTGTATTGCGTGGTAGAACCTCTACCACTCAATAGTAAACGACATGTCTAACATAAATAATCTTAACAATCATAAACAACTTACTGGAAAATCCTGCCTGCCACCAAATGACACACTTCTGTCGCCTTTGATATTTACACTCAGCCTACCTGCAGCGCCAGCGCCGCGCCACTATCTGCTCTGCTGGGGGTTGGACTTGGAGAGGCACTGGATCAAACCATATGGGGGAGCAGGGGGGGGGGTCGCAATCTTTGGAAACTTAAAAACTTGCTATTAAGTGTCATTGCGTATTATTAATTTGATTGAAATTACGTAGTTATGGTTAGATTTATATATGGGAGGGGGGGGTATATCATATTTTTCATATGATCAAAAAGTGGGGGAGCAAAATCAGACGTGTGCCCCCCCATGTTCAATAGTCATAGAGCAGCTGCTTCGCGTGCTCTTATGCGCAGGCGTCTATGCACTCCAGGCCACATACAATTCCTGGCAGACATAGCCCCTTATGGTACAGTAAGATGTTTGAGATCCAACCACGAAATCGAGTTCGCAAAATAGAGAGTTCCAATCACTATTGGGAAGGTATAAGATAAAATACGAGACGTCACGTCCATATCCCCCACAACAGAGCGGTGCGGCAGAGAGGGAATGGCACACCCTTTTCGAAATGGCTAGGTGTAAGCTAGCAGATAGTAACCTACCTAAGAGCCTGTAACAGCACTGACAGGAAAGAAGTGTAATCTAGCCAGAATGCACCGATTTGGATCAGTGTGTTATGTGTACCTGCAGGACAGGGGAAAACCCAAGTCCAAGGATGTAAAAGGATTTTTCATAGGACACGACAGAGGGAGTCCTGCTCTCCTAGTTTATCATCCCGGTAAAGGGATAGTGCAGAAACACATGCTAGTCAAGTTCGTCACGAAGGCAACCTGTGAGAGGGAGACACAGACAGAGGAGCCAGAGCTGGACTCCAGAGCAAGGTGTGTAGAAATAGAAACACATCACCCCAGTGTACTTAGTACAGTTGTGCAGACAGACAGTCAGCAACCCCCAGAGGGCGAGGACGAGAAGCACCTGAGGGTGATGTCAAGTGCCTCAAGCAGTGGGAGGTATTCCACAAGGGAACACAAACCCCCAGAATGTCTGACAGGCTATGCCAGGAAAGGGAGTGACGAGGAGGAAAATACACCTACCCCCGTTGAGTACTACTACAGGGTAGTCAGTGGGGTAAACCCGACCTTTAAAGAGGCCACAATGTCCCCCGAAAAGGGCAAACATACAGTGGGAGGGAAAATGGATGTATTCAAGTTACTAGAAGGCAGGCAGTCAGTGGGAAGAAAATGGGGGTATTCGATCCAGGAGGGTATTGAAGACCACGGTAAATACAAAGTATGGTTCATAGAAAATGTATTGAATACTGAAATGGATCTTATGTTTAACCCCATGTTTAAGTACAAAGGTGGGTAGTTTACAATGTTAAAGTACAGAGGTGATTCAAGGTTTAAATACAAAAGAGGATCTATGTTTAAAATACAGAAGTGGGGGATTTGATCAACGCTCAAGACCACAAAAGAAAGACCTAGGCAGGTTAAACCATTTTATAGGTATGGACTTCGAACAGTCTGTCAACAGTGTAAAAATATCCCAGAAGATATATGTGGGAAAAGGTCCTGAGATGTTTTAACTGAAGTAAGAAATGTATAGATAAACTGTGGGTAGCTTCATTTTGTTGGACAACCTGTACTCGCCCTGACCTATGTTCTGTAGTGAGTAAGAGTGTCATAGTATGTTTGTTGACCCCACAGAGAATCATTGAACTACGTCAAAAATATGTTTTTCGTTATCCCAGAGGTGCTGCAGATGGACAGCGGTGTTTTCAGAAAAGACAACAAAGGTTTAAGGGCTTAGAGCCTACAGGGATACTATCAGCCTGTGAAGCTGAGTATATGTTTCTAGCTATGACAATGAAAATGTGTTTATCTAGAGCAACTGCTCGAAGTGATGAAGATAAGGTTATGAATGTATTGTTCAAGATGCAGTAGGTCATTGAAATATATCCTCTATACCAAATATGGTGTTTTTGAAGAATGGGCGTTCTGTCAAAACCGTTTAAAATGATGAACATTGTGTATATATGGAGACTGTTGTTTATAAGGACAACCAGGGGACCATTGTGATTACTAGGAACCTAAGGTGTCAATATAGATGTAAACATGTCATTATAAATAATATCATCTCATCAGGTATGCCATCAGATAAGAAAGAATGATACCGGTTTACTGTCCAACGGACGACAGAGTAATCGATACTATGAGGGAGCCTGTTTTCAAATTAAAACTGACGGGATTTGTAAAGGTCATGTTTAATGTGAAGATATTGAATGTCATACCCTATGGATGTTTTTGGGTTTATATATTATTTCCTTTGTTAAAATGTGTTTCCAAGAAGTCAGCCAGTATGCTAAAAAGTGTGAGTGTTTAGATCAGAGACTCTGTATAGGATTGTTAGTAACTGTCTAACTGTACATATGACTGTTTACATTAGTAACTGTTTACCTGCATATACAATTGTCTCCACCAGTGATTGCCTAGTTGCATATATATCTGTTCCCACTGGAGGGCGCTCTAGGCGGAGCCACCCAGGTATTCTACCTTATGGCAACTATAAAAGGAAAGGTATCCACCCCTTTCGTTCTCTCCCCCAATGTCTCTCAGAGAGAGAAGAGTTGTACTACTGCTGCTTACATGTGAATAAAAGAAGCCACGCCAGTTCAGGCACAAGATAGAAACCATGCCTCTTGACCACATTATTGTTGCCCTATAGTTGGATTTAGCTAACATTATATTTCCAGTAATGAGATGTAGAATGATGTTATATTTCCAGTAATGAGCTGTAGAAAGATTTGATATTTCCAGTAAGGAGATGTAGAAAGATGTTATATTTCCAGTAATGAGATGTAGAAAGATGTTATATTTCCAGTAATGAGATGTAGACGCTCAGGTCGACACAAGCCTCAGAGAGCAGCCAGGCTTGACGTCGCTCACGTCGACACGAGCCTCAGAGAGCAGCCAGGCTTGACGTCGCTCACGTCGACACGAGCCTCAGAGAGCAGCCAGGCTTGACGTCGCTCACGTTGACACGAGCCTCAGAGAACAGCCAGGCTTGACGAAGCCCTCTTGGAGGAACATCCTGCTTTGGGCAATGACAGAAACATGATCAACCTTCTCCTCATCTCCTCACTCCCTGCGGCCTCCGCTGATTAAAGTGATACAACATCACAGACCACTGCACACATCTAATGGGCTGGGAGGCCTTCCTCCATCACCTTCCTCCTCCTCCTCCTCTACATCACTTTCCTCCTCCTCCTCCTTCTCTACATCACCTTCCTCTTCCTCCTCCTCCTCTTCTACATCACATTTATCCTCCTCTTCCTCCTCCTCCTCTTCTACATCACCTTTATCCTGCTCTTCCTCCTCCTCCTCTTCTACAACACCTTTATCCTCCTCTTCCTCATCCTCCTCTTCTACATCACATTTATCCTCCTCTTCCTCCTCCTCCTCTTCTACATCACCTTTATCCTCGTCTTCCTCCTCCTCCTCTTCTACATCATATTTATCCTCCTCTTCCTCCTCCTCCTCTTCTACATCACATTTATCCTCCTCTTCCTCCTCCTCCTCTTCTACATCACCTTTATCCTCCTCTTCCTCCTCCTCCTCTTCTACATCACCTTTATCCTCCTCCACCTTTACATCACCTTCCTCCTCCTCTTCTACATCACCTTCCTCCTCCTCCTCCTCCTCCTCCTCCTCCTCCTCTTCTACATCACATTTATCCTCCTCTTCCTCCTCCTCCTCTTCTACATCACATTTATCCTCCTCTTCCTCCTCCTCCTCTTCTACATCACCTTTATCCTCCTCTTCCTCCTCCTCCTCTTCTACATCACCTTTATCCTCCTCCACCTTTACATCACCTTCCTCCTCCTCTTCTACATCACCTTCCTCCTCCTCCTCCTCCTCCTCCTCCTCCTCTTCTACATCACTTTCCTCCTCCTCCCCTTCTCCTTTACATCACCTACCTCATTCAGACCTTCTCTCTATCTACCTCCTCCTCATCCTAAAACTTCTTTCCCTAATGGAAATAAAACCTTGTTTCTTCATGAACAGCTCCTTCAGTAAAACTTCTTTCTCTAAATGAAGAAAACCTCCTTGTTTCTTTATGAACAGCTCCTTCAGTAAAACTTCTTTCTCTAAATTAAGAAAACCTCCTTGTTTCTTTATGAACAGCTCCTTCAGTAAAACGTAAGGTTATGTATATAACCAAGTTCTGTGAGTTATGGTGCGCTCAGCACCAGTTGCACTGTACCTCACTTTGTGCACGAGCACTGAATAAAAAATTCCACCATGTACCTTTACATTCCCATATTCGTCTGACCACACCCCCTTCCGCTTACCTTCATAAGCAGGTGTGTGGTCACCTACTCGCCTCCTTCCCAAACTTTCACCACAAGGCGAGATCAAGGGCAGCAGCGGCGTCCTGGTGCTGAGCGCACCATAACTCACAGAACTTGGTTATATACATAACCTTACGTTCTGTTTCGTTAAGGCTTCGCTCAGCACCAGTTGCACAACAGGGGCAGAGCGGGAGCCTTAGCCCGACAAATACACCCCGCTGAGGCCCCCCACAACCATCAGACCGGGGAGGACCGAGCCCCCCCGACCCTCCCTAATGGAGGATACCCTCCCTATTGGAGGCTTACGGGAGGGAGACGGATCCGACCAGGCGAAGAGGAACTCAAGCAACTCAACGCACAGGGTGAGCAGACCGTGGCTTGACCCCACGACTACACACACGCACAACCCGCATGCCACCAGGGAACGAACGGAAGGAACAACCTCGTTACTGCCCCCAAAAATCACAGGGTCAAGAGCAACCCTAACCCCGTGGCAAGGCCGTAGCAGCGGAGCGCGAAGGAAGACCCAGTCCCACTGAAGGGACTGGATCCCCTGGAAAAAGGGGGCCTGGAGAGGTCAATGACGCCAGGCATCAAGACCCCACCAGGTGGTCACTTAGTGACACTGCCCCCCACATAGCCAGCGTATTCGGATAGGGCCCCTCCAAGAGCGGGCCCTTTCCCCCCAATAGCACACCGCCTGGCACACTGACTCTGAAACACAGGCACTCAGCATGGCCGTAAGCACTCAAAAAGTTAACCAACGGAAGCAGGCAGCGCACCGGGGAAACCAGGCAGCAGGCTGTAACCTGAGCCTGGAGCACTGCGGACGAGACAGGCACCAAAGGAGTCAGCTGAAAACAGCCCCCCCGTCGGAAGGGGCGTATGCTGGCGTTGTTGATCACCATGACAAAGCCTCCATTAAAAAAAAAACACCCAGAGGGGTTGAGGCAGAGAAGGCTGACATGATTGGCAGACGTCATGAACGTGCAGGGGCACACTCAACCGGGTAACCCGGGAGTTGACTCTGCTCCAACACACCAGGGAATCAACCACCCTCGTGGCACAGACGGTGGTTGTTCCTATAACCCCTCAAGAAAAAAGGGTTATCCCAGGCCTACGGTATCAACGAAACTTTACTTCGGACCGGGCCCGGCGGCACGGGAAGCACAGGGTTACCAGAGGAGGTCCAAGACCACCCCAACAGCCCCCTCTTCGCCACGCATGAGAGAGGAGCGAAAAAAATGGAGAACCAGCCCTAAGCACACCGCACTTGGTATTCCCAGGCGGTCTCCCAACCAAGTACTAACCAGGACCGAACCTGCTTAGCTACCGAGATCGGATGAGATCGGGCGTGTACAGGTTGGTATGGCCGTAAGCCATTACGATAGTGCAGAGTACAACATGTACCCAACAAAGAGTCTCCATAACGCCTAACCCTGTGACACCCGGAAAAAGCACAAGTCCCTCAGGGTACCAGAACAGCAGATCTGCAACCCCGGCGGACAACGGGTTAACTGACCTGGACCAGCGCGACCAGACCAGTCCCGTGTCCTAACCACGCCGACATGCCCACTCCAGAAGAGGGGGTAGGTATGCGTGTCGATCTAAAACATGAAAAGAGGGCGCCACCCAGACGTCCCCATTTGGACCGTGCTCAGTGGCCCACCCCAAGGGCGTGAGACCCCTCTACCTATGTTCTGATCTATTCCGTTAACATCCCCCAGATATGAACGAGAATTCATCGAGACAACCTAGTAAACTGGCGCTCGGAAGAGACAAAACTCCATCCCAGTTGCCCTATAAAAACGCTGTTTTAACAAGCAACCAAGGCACACTTAGCCCCTGCGTGATTCTTTAACAGAAACACACCGAGCCAGCACTATGTATGCGTCGAGACCCAAACACATCAATGGATAGTCTAGCAAGACACCAAACATTGTTCCTCCAAGTCGCATGGGAGAACGACACGGAGCCGCCGTGCTTCATGTACCTTCCTCTTTTTATCCAAAAAAGAAAGAAACACAGACTGACATGAATCCCACGTGACGCAGCTGAGGGTAAAAATTGTTTACATTTTTACATCCCACCACCCTCGCCATAGGGAGGAGACGGAAATCCCCAGAGAGACTTCCCACGCGAGCTGTATAGATTGAAAAGAATATATTGCAACATTGAGCTATGTAATATTTGGGTTAGGGCTCTCCGAGGAGGAGGCACTGAACCAATACACACTCAATAATCGAATTGAATCGAATACACACACAATAGAGCAGAACTCCTTTTTGAAGTTCTACTCACCTTGACAATCTGAGGAGGAGGCTCTGAACTCTGAGGAGGCTCCCTCACAGGGAAGGAGAGTCCGAACTCACAGAAGGCCCGAGGAGGAGCTTCGTGAGGAGGAGCTCTGACAACTCCCTGAAACAGATCCATAACATGGACCTGAACAACTCACGGAAGTCTTACCAACAGAGACGCGCACAGTGACGTACTCTATGGCGGGGGAATTTCTGCGGTGCACACGCCCAATCTCCCAGGGCGTGGGACCAGGAAACCCCCCCCTTCTTACCCTGTAACGTGCCGAACAGCAACGTGACAGGAACCTTGAAGGACAGGAGGTTTTAACCCCTGACCAATCAGAAAAGGGGAGGAAAGGATTACCAGTTCACCCCTTTACGACCCCACACCCATGATACGATGTAATGACAAAAAAGAGCATGACATAGTCATAGTCAGCTACATGAAGTGTCTAACAGCTTCACATAGCTCATGTGCTAACCTGCTATCTGATTTTTACTAAGGAAAAAACACAGAATAGAGAGGGCCCCCTTTAAGAGCCCCGGTACCAGACTTACACATTTGCTTCTGTGGCCAACCTAACTCAGTTGTAGATCACAAGACACACACAACCCTTTATCACAACAAAAAATGGCAAAAGTACACTCTCTACAGAGGAACGCCGTTTTTCCTAACGAGAGAATACAGAATCCTCGATTATGTATTGGCCACAGGCCTTGCTAAGCACACACGATAAGTGACCAAACAATCTTTTCTTTAGGAAAATATAGTTTCTCAAGCGGTTAGCACAACCCCAGCAATTAAGCTGTGAGTTACATCGTATCCCCACAAATACAGTGACACAATATATTGTAAACAACATGTCTGAGAGGAGGGTGGGGAAGCCCCAGGGAACCGGGGGGATCACCCCTCCTTCCTTACCCTTGATATGACCAAGTTGAACAGGTAACCCTGTTAATATGTGAACACACTGTTCATTGTCATTACAGGCTGAGAAAGAATTCATTCCTTACTCACATGTCACTAAGCATAGCTTTATAGGTTAAATAACCCCCTTAGTTGTGAGTTCACGTTACATGAACACACATGTTCTCATCACAACTAACCAGATAATTTTTACACATGTAAAACAACAACCCGATTTCTATGGAGAGAGAAGCTATACCAGTGACAAGACAATTCACACACAACACGCATCGTATCCGCAATGTATTGCAGCAACACACGTTTTAAAAAACATCGTTATTACAAAACATTTAGAAGGGAAGGAAAGAAGAAGTGTTTAAGGTCCGGTCGGGACCTTCCTACCCTGAACGCAGGCCAAGCGAACTGCAATCTGGCTAACGGGGCACCGAAGTTGAACACAGCATCCCTTTGTTGACGATGAGGGTAACTTCGTTGCGCCACCCAGCCGCTACGTTTCTCCATGTTTGACGCAGTCCTCGCTGGCAGGGCTCCGGTGTAGGTTCGACTAACATCCTCTGTCAAAGATGACGTCGTAGTCAGAGTGTTTAAGGCATGTTATAGTCATAAAAACGTTCAACAGTGTAGCATTAAGCTAACAGCCGATCGACTGATAGCAACAAGCTAACGTTTACTAGCCTGGTAAACACAGCGAGCTAACGCCGCAGCTAACAGCTGACTGGCTAACACAGTAGGCCACAACTAGCACGCAAGCTAAGCAGCTATCACCTGAACTGTACACACATAACAAGCCACACTTCAGACAGGTCGCTGTCCAAGTCCCTCCCCTAAGAGGGAAAAGAAAAAGAATGTCAGAACACAGTTGTCAACGGTGATCCAGACATGCAGCGGGGCCAGCACAGTTCCCATTTCGGGTTGCAGCCGACTTTGAGCATGGAACTCCCGATAAAGTAGATCCTATGCCCACATTTCCTCGTTAGGGTATACTTTCATTTGTATATGAAAGATGGGGCCTGCACGGGACAGAGAAGCATCCGCTCGAGAATCCTGGGATCACCAGGTCCTGGTCGGGGCCCACTAGATTGACCATCATGGGCGTCAGACCAAGATCCTCCGACCGCCGTTTAAGCCGAGCAGAGGACCCCAGCCTGAAGTCGGCGTTTCGTAAATTGTCAGCTAACCCCCACAGCATCAACAACAACCAGAGCTCGCAAGCAAAACAGTACGTACCCAACCTGGAAACAACCGCTTCTCACAACAGTCGGTGCTTCCCACAGTCCAGCTGTGTGGCTGGAGGGCAACCCCATCCAGCCGCAGCAAGGAGGACTGTAGCTGGGGACCATGTCAGCGGCGTGAGCTCCTAATACGAAAAAGCCGTTGAAGGTTGGAATGACCTCCAGTAACGAAGACAATATCGCCGTATTTTCTCGAAAATAGTGAGAGAGAAAATAAAGGTATGATGTCAACGTATCTTCTTTTGTTTTCCAACTTTCTTCTACTAACAACCTCGTCAAGTGGGGATCTACCGAAGGCACTTCCTTGTGGTGAAAGTGAAGAAGGAGGCGAGTAGGTGACCACACACCTGCTTATGAAGGTAAGCGGAAGGGGGTGTGGTCAGACGAATATGGGGATGTAAAGGTACATGGTGGAATTTTTTATTCAGTGCTCGTGCACAAAGTGAGGTACAGTGCAACTGGTGCTGAGCGAAGCCTTAACGAAACAGAACTTCTTTCTCTAAATTAAGAAAACCTCCTTGTTTCTTCATGAACAGCTGCTTCAGTAAAACTTCTTTCTCTAAATGAAGAAAACCTCCTTGTTTCTTTATGAACAGCTCCTTCAGTAAAACTTCTTTCTCTGAATTAAAGAAAACCTTGTTTCTTCATGAACAGCTCCTTCAGTAAAAACGTTAGGTTATGACTATAACCAAGTTCTGTTAGTTAGGGGCGATGCTTGGCATCGCTACTGCACTATCTCGCGTACGTGCACGCGTACTGAATAAACCACAAATGTACCTCTAATACCAGTATTAGTCTGACCACACCCCTCATCAGCTTACCTTCATAAGCAGGTGTGTGGTCACCTGCTCTCCTCCTTCCCAAGCTTTCACCACAAGGTGAGGACAAGGGCTGCAGCGGCCGTCCGATGCCAAGCATCGCCCCTAACTAACAGAACTTGGTTATAGTCATAACCTAACGTTCTGTATCGTTAGTGGCTTAGCTTGGCATCGCTACTGCACAAGGGAGGCCAAGCGGAGCCACTTGGCTGACAAATACACCCCGCTGACAGCCCCCCAAAACCATCAGAACAGGGAGGGCCGAGCCCCCCCGACCCCCCCTAATGGAGGGTAGCCCCCCTATTAGGGACGTCACGGGAGGGCGACGGACCCGACCGTGCGAAGAGGCACTCAAGCAACTCAACGCACAGGGTGAGCAGACCGTGGCTTGACCCCACGACTACACACACGCACAACCCGCATGCCACCCGGGAACGAACGGAGGAACAACCTCGTTACTGCCCCCAGAATCACGGGGTCAAGGGCAAACCCAACCCCGTGGCAAGGCCGTAGCAGCGGAGCACGAAGGAAGACCCAGACCCACCAAAAGGACTGGACTCCCTAGAATGGGGGCCCGGAGAAGTCCATGATGCCAGCATCAAGACCCCACCAGGTGGGCACGTAGTGCCCCGCCCCCCACATCGCCAGCGTATTCGGACAAAGGCCCCTCAGTTACTGCACCTGGTATTCCCAGGCGGAACCAGGCCAGAACCTGCCCAGCTTCCGAGATCGGACGAGATCGGGCGTGTTCAGGTCGGTATGGCCGTAAGCCGAGCGGGCCCCGTCCCCCCAATAGTACACCGCCTGGCACACTGACCCTGCAGAATAGGCAGTCAGCATGGCCGTAAGCACACAAAAAAGGTTAACCAACGGAAGCAGGCAGCGCACCGGGGAAAAACCAGGCAACAGGCTGTTAACCCTAGCCCGGAGACTGCGGACGAGACAGGCGCCAGAGGGGACAGCTGAACACAGCCGCCCCGGCGGAAGGAGCGTAAGCTGGCGGTGTTGCATGACCAAGCCTCCATTCAACAACCCCCACCCAGAGGGGTCGAGGCAGAGAAGGCTGACACGATTGGCAGACGTCATGACCGTGCAGGGGCACCCTCAACCGGTGAACCCGGGAGTTGACACTGCTCCAACACACCAGGGAATCAACCACCTCGGTGTTACCCAATGCGGTGGTTGTTCCTATAACCCCTCAAGAAAAAACTCCAAAACACACCTGCGGGTATACACCGGCTATACCGCAGTACAAGTGTTTCAGTTTCCAAAAAGGGTTAACCCAGGCCTACGGGTCGCAAACATCACTTCGGACCGGGCCTGGCGGTACGGGAAGCACAGGGTCACCAGAGGAGGTCAAAAAACCACCCCCACAGGCCCCTCTTCGCCATGCGTGAGAGAGGAGCGAAAAATAATGGAGAACCAGCCCCTAAGCACACCGTACCTGGTATTCCCCGGCGGTCTCCCAACCAAGTACTAACCAGGACCAACCTGTGTAGCGGCCGAGATCCGACGAGATCGAGCGCGTACAGAATGGCATGGCTGTAAGCCATGACGACAGTGCTGAGTAAAAACATACCCAACCAGGGTCTCCATAGCGCTTAACCCTGTGACACCCAGACCGACCTGGCATTTTTCCCCCTGAAAAAAGCCCAAGTCCCTCAGGGTACCAGAACAGCAGATCTGCATCCCCGGCGGACAACGGGTTCAACCGATCTGGACCAGCGTGACCAGAACCAGTCCCGTGCCCTAACCACGCCGACATGCCTACTCCAGGAGAAGGGCAGATATGCGTGTTGATCTTAACATGAAAAGAAGGCGCCACCCAGACGTTCGGACGAACCGCGCCTGGTGGCCCACCCCAAGGGCGTGAGACCCCACTACATATGTTCAGATCCATCCCGTCATCATCCCCCAGACATGAACGAGAATCCGTCGACAACCCACCCAGGTCATGGGATGTGGTCGCCGGAAGAGGAAAAACCCCCATCTCAGTTGCTTTATAAAAACGCTGTTTCAACCACAAGCAACCAAGGCGTGCCAGTCAATCGCCTGTTTACAGCGAGCTAGCACTATACGTGCGTCGGGACACACCCCCATCAATGAACAGGCTATTTAGACCTGTCATTGAATCCCCAAGGCGCCCAGGGGAACGACAAGAGGGGTGTGACACTCCCTAACTCCAACACTTCTGGAATAGAAAGAAGGAAGCATCAACAGTATGTATCCCAGTCTACACAGCCGGGGTAAAAAATGTTCACATTTTTACATCCCACCACCCTCCCATAGGAAAGAGACGGGGATCCCCAGAGAGACTTCCCACGCGAGCTGTACAGATTGAAAAGAATATATTGCACCTTGAGCCATGTAAAAAACTGGTTTTAGGGCCTCCGGGGAAGAGGCACCGAACCCATACACACTCAATAAACGAATTGAATCGAATATACATACAATAGAAAAGGACCCTTCTAGAGGGTCCACTCACTTTGACAATCTGAGGAGGAAGGCTCTGTACTCTGATGGAGGCTTCCTCACATGGAAGAAGGAGTCCGAACTCACAGAAGGCCTGAGTAGGCGCTTGGTGAGGAGGAGCCCTGACCACCCCCCCTGAAAACAGATCCATCACATGGACCTGAACAGCACACGGAAGTCCTACCAACAGAGACGCGCACGGTGACGTACTCTATGGCGGGGGAATTCCTGCGGTGCACACGCCCAATATACCAGGCCGTGGGACCAGGAACTCCCTCCCCCCCCCCCCCCCCCCCCCCCCGTAACGTTGCGCCAGGGAACCGGGGGGGGAAAACACAATCCTCCTATTTTACCCTCAATACGGCCAGTTAAAACAGGAAAACCTGTTAATGTGTGAACTCACTGTTCATTGTCATTACAGTCTGAGAAAGAACATTCTTTTACTCACTTGTCACCAAGCATAGCTTCATAGGTTAGTTGCCTTAGTAGTGAGTACACGGTACACATAAACACCATGATGTTTCTCACACAACAACCAGATCAATACATCACGATCTGCACGGAGAAGCTAACTGCCAGTGACAAAAACAGCTCACACACAACCCGCAACGTATCCCAAATGTATTGCAACAACACACGTTTTGGGAAAAAACACCGTTTATCCACAATACATTTAGCAAAGTAAAACCAGAAGACGTGTTATGAGGTCTGGCCAACCCCGTACCTACCCGGAACGCAGATCAGCGAAGTGCAGTCAAACTCACAAGACACCGTAGAACACAGCCGTCCTGTGTTGTTCGACCCGGGCAGCGTCGCCGCTCCACCAGTCGCTACAGTCCTCTTTGTTGACGCAATCCCCGTCTAGGCTCAGGTAGGGTCGACGAACATCCCCTGTCAAGGATGACGTCGTGGTCAAGAGTGTAAAACATGTTAAAATCAAAGCACGTTCAACAGAATAGCATCAAGCTAACGGCTGCTCCAACCGTTCGGGTGCTATTGCTTCCGCTCGCGAGACGCCGGTCTAACGACGCACGCGATCAGAAGCGAGCTCCCGGCGGCGCGCGAGAAGCGAAGCTACCCCGCGCCAGGCCACTGACCGGCTAACCGTAAGCTATGAACATGTAAACAATGACATAACACTCACCCAGACAGGCCGCCGTTCTGAACCCTCCTCACTTTTTAAGAGAAAAGAGAAAACAAGACGTCAACACCGCTTCACAACGGTGACATTACCACGTCCGGCGGAATCAGCACAGTACCAACTGGCCTGTATAGCTGACTTTGAACATGAATCTGCCGCTATCGCACATTACATGCACATATCCCCTCGTGAAGGAATACTCTCATTTGGATATGAAAGATGGGGTCTTAACACGGTGACAGAGAGAATCCACTCGTCCAGAACACACAGGGATCACCAGTGTCAATGGTCGCGGCCCACTAGTTAAAACTATAATGGTCGCCAGATCAAGGCCTTCTGTCGCCTAGGCGGCTAAACAAAGGACCCTAGCCTGGGGCCGGTTTCCATAAACTTTGTCAAGTAGCCCCCATAGCACTAACAGACAAGTGGAGCCCGCCAGCAAACACTACTCACCCAACCTGGAACGCACCGCTCCTCACAACAGCGGCATGTCCGACAGTTCAGCTGTGGCCTGACAGGTTTCACCCCAACAAACACAGCAAGGAACTGCAGTTGAGAAGCATGCAGCGGCGTGCTCCCAATACGAAAACCGGTGGAGGGTTTTTAGAATGATCATCATCTTCTAGACACTCCAGTACGAAGACAATATCGCCGTATTTTCTCGAAAATAGTGAGAGAGAAAATAAAGATATGATGTCAACGTATCCTTGTTTCCCAAGCTGTTCCTAATCCAATTTCTTCCATCATGGTGTCAAGTGTGGGGATCTACCGAGGCACCTCTTCCTTGTGGTGAAAGCGAGAAGGAGGAGAGCAGGTGACCACACACCTGCTTATGAAGGTAAGCTGATGAGGGGTGTGGTCAGACTAATACTGGTATTAGAGGTACATTTGTGGTTTATTCAGTACGCGTGCACGTACGCGAGATAGTGCAGTAGCGATGCCAAGCTAAGCCACTAACGATACAGAACCTCTTTCTCTAAAGGAAATAAAACCTTGTTTCTTCATGAACAGCTCCTTCAGTAAAACTTCTTTCTCTAAATTAAAGAAAACCTTGTTTCTTCATGAACAGCTCCTTCAGTAAAACATCTTTCTCTAAATGAAAGAAAACCTCATTGTTTCTTTGTGTGTTTTATGTCGTTCCAGGATTTATTTGGAATAAGAAACGAGTTGTTGAATAAAAGTAAAACAGAATCAGTCCTGATGACTCCAGTGGAAGACAGGAGGTACATAATATACATATATTACAACATTATATATTTATTTTATTTAACTTTTATTTAACCAGGCAGGTCAAATAAGAACACATTTCTATTTACAATGATGACCTGGTGTGAGGACTAAAGGAACTCTAGAAGGGTAACAGGGACAAAACATTTTAATTAAATTAAATAGAAAAGAGACAGACAATACATACATCACAGAGGTAAGGGAAATAATTAAAACATACACCAAACAAACTAAAATAAATAAATAAATAAAATTACAAAGTGGCATACATGAAGCAGAACAGACAAGGTACGGTTAAAAGGCTGGGTGACAGCTGCAGGTGTGTGTAAACAACTTTGTGATAGAGTCTTTAAAAGTAGTGAGGGGATCAATTTATCCATTTTCAACGTATTTTGCATCTCGTTCCAACTGCTGAGAGCAGCAAACTGGAAGAAGGACTGACCAGAGGAACATCTAGAGATATATGATGAGCAGCTCTGGTGTTATAGAGATATGGTGAGCAGCTCTGGTGTTATAGAGATATGGTGAGCAGCTCTGGTGTTATAGAGATATGATGAGCAGCTCTGGTGTTATAGAGATATGGTGAGCAGCTCTGGTGTTATAGAGATATGGTGAGCAGCTCTGGTGTTATAGAGATATGGTGAGCAGCTCTGGTGTTATAGAGATATGGTGAGCAGCTCTGGTGTTATAGAGATATGGTGAGCAGCGCTGGTGTTATAGAGATATGGTGAGCAGCTCTGGTGTTATAGAGATATGGTGAGCAGCTCTGGTGTTATAGAGATATGGTGAGCAGCTCTGGTGTTATAGAGATATGGTGAGCAGCTCTGGTGTTATAGAGATATGGTGAGCAGCTCTGGTGTTATAGAGATATGGTGAGCAGCTCTGGTGTTATAGAGATATGGTGAGCAGCTCTGGTGTTATAGAGATATGGTGAGCAGCTCTGGTGTTATAGAGATATGGTGAGCAGCTCTGGTGTTATAGAGATATGGTGAGCAGCTCTGGTGTTATAGAGATATGGTGAGCAGCTCTGGTGTTATAGAGATATGGTGAGCAGCTCTGGTGTTATAGAGATATGGTGAGCAGCTCTGGTGTTATAGAGATATGGTGAGCAGCTCTAGGTGATCATTCTAACAAGTGTATCAAATAAGGAGGAGTCAGACCAAGGAGGGTTTTGTAAATGATAATAATAAATAATAAAAAAAATAATAAAGAAAGAAAAGAAAGAAAGAAAGAAAGAAAGAAAGAAAGAAAGAAAGAAAGAAAGAAAGAAAGAAAGAAAGAAAGAAAGAAAGAAAGAAAGAAAGAAAGAAAGAAAGAAAGAAAGAAAGAAAGAAAGAAAGAAAGAAAGAAAGAAAGAAAGAAAGAAAGAAAGAAAGAAAGAAAGAAAGAAAGAAAGAAAGAGAGAAAGAGAGAAAGGTGAAATGAGACTAATTTTGTCATTGTGGTCAAACTCTCGACTTTTTGGATGCCCCCCGACACCCACACACACACACACACAAACACAGAGACGCACACACACACACACACACACACACACACACACACACACACACACACACACACACACACACACACACACACACACACACACAGATGCACAGAGACGCACACACACACACACAGACGCACACACACACACACAGATGCACAGAGACGCACACACACAGACGCACAGAGACGCACACACACACACACACACACACACACACACACACACACACACACACACACACACACACACACACACACACACACACACACACACACACACCCTCGGACTCAGCGGGGGGCTGGGCTTCTCCTTGGCTTTGGGTGCCAACTTGAAATGAAGTGCTCAGGGGGGCAGCTTGGCTTGTCACAGGAGACGGTCTGCCACATGTAGCTTCTTTAGAGGACAGTCCAAGCAGTGGGGGTTGGGGGGGGGGGGGGGCAAAGTGGACCCCCTTAACCCCATCTCATCACCACACATCTGTTCCTGCTTGAACCTGGAGGTGCAGGTGCTTCTGGGTAAGGTATCGCTTCATCCATATTTGATTAAGCGCTACAGGTTTTCCATGTAAACGCTTGAATGTTACATGGATGTTGTGGCTGCCTCCATCGTGCCCCTCTGGCTCTCGCTGCATTAATATTGCACCATCTCGCCTGGACCACACCGGGGCTGAGGACGTTCTGTTATGATTAGCCTGAATGTCATCTCAAATCCACAGGGGGCTACGCTGTGTGAGCATCTCTACCTTCCCCGACAGACAGGGAGGCAGGGAGAGAGGCAGACAGAGAGGGAGGGAGAGGCAGGGAGAGAGGCAGACAGAGAGGGAGGGAGAGACTGACAGAGAGGGAGGGAGAGACAGACAGAGGCAGGGAGAGAGGCAGGGAGAGAGGGAGGGAGAGACAGACAGAGAGGGAGGGAGAGACAGACAGAGGCAGGGAGAGAGGCAGACAGAGAGGGGTGAGAGGCAGGGAGAGAGACAGACAGAGAGGCAGGGAGAGACAGACATAGAGGCAGGGAGAGAGACAGACAGAGAGACAGGGAGAGAGAGGCAGGGAGAGACAGACATAGAGGCAGGGAGAGAGACAGACAGAGAGGCAGACATAGAGGCAGGGAGAGAGACAGACAGAGAGACAGACATAGAGGCAGGGAGAGAGACAGACAGAGAGACAGGGAGAGAGAGGCAGGGAGAGACAGACATAGAGGCAGGGAGAGAGACAGACAGAGAGGCAGACAGAGAGGCAGGGAGAGAGACAGACAGAGAGGCAGACAGAGAGGCAGGGAGAGAGACAGACAGAGAGACAGACAGAGAGGCAGGGAGAGAGACAGACAGAGAGACAGGGAGAGAGAGGCAGGGAGAGACAGACATAGAGGCAGGGAGAGAGACAGACAGAGAGGCAGACAGAGAGAGACAGACAGAGAGACAGGGAGAGAGACAGACAGAGAGACAGGGAGAGAGACAGACAGAGAGACAGACAGAGAGACAGGGAGAGAGAGGCAGGGAGAGAGAGGCAGGGAGAGAGAGGCAGGGAGAGAGAGGCAGGGAGAGAGACAGACAGAGAGACAGGGAGAGAGAGGCAGGGAGAGAGGCAGACAGAGAGGCAGGGAGAGAGACAGACAGAGAGGCAGGGAGAGAGGCAGACAGAGAGACAGGGAGAGAGAGGCAGGGAGAGAGAGGCAGGGAGAGAGACAGACAGAGAGACAGGGAGAGAGAGGCAGGGAGAGAGAGACAGACAGAGAGGCAGGGAGAGAGACAGACAGAGAGGCAGGGAGAGAGAGGCAGGGAGAGAGAGGCAGGGAGAGACAGACAGAGAGGCAGGGAGAGAGACAGACAGAGAGGGAGACAGAGAGGCAGGGAGAGAGACAGACAAAGAGGCAGGGAGAGAGACAGACAGAGAGGGAGACAGAGAGGCAGACAGAGAGACAGACAGAGAGACAGGGAGAGAGAGGCAGGGAGAGACAGACATAGAGGCAGACAGAGAGAGACAGACAGAGAGAGAGACAGGGAGAGAGAGGCAGGGAGAGACAGACATAGAGACAGACAGAGAGGGAGACAGAGAGGCAGGGAGAGAGACAGACAGAGAGGCAGACAGAGAGAGACAGACAGAGAGACAGGGAGAGAGACAGACAGAGAGGGAGACAGAGAGGCAGGGAGAGAGAGGCAGGGAGAGACAGACATAGAGGCAGGGAGAGAGACAGACAGAGAGGGAGACAGAGAGGCAGGGAGAGAGACAGACAGAGAGGCAGACAGAGAGAGACAGACAGAGAGACAGGGAGAGAGACAGACAGAGAGGGAGACAGAGAGAGACAGACAGAGAGGCAGGGAGAGAGACAGACAGAGAGGGAGACAGAGAGGCAGACAGAGAGACAGACAGAGAGACAGGGAGAGAGGGAGACAGAGAGGCAGGGAGAGAGACAGACAGAGAGGGAGACAGAGAGGCAGACAGAGAGACAGACAGAGAGACAGGGAGAGAGAGGCAGGGAGAGACAGACAGAGAGGCAGGGAGAGAGACAGACATACGACATAAGACATGCTCTTCAACATACGGCCTTAAGAGTAGAGACTCAGATTTTTTACAGGCTATAACAAACAATGACCTCTTAATCCTAACTGAGACATGGTGCAGAGAAGATGTAGACACACACTGCCCTCCTCACTATAGAGAAGTCATTTTGCCATCGAATAAAACGAAACATATTAGTCAGGGCAGAGACTCAGGGGGATTGATAATTTGGTACAAATCACAACTCCACCAGTCAATACAGATTCTAAAAACTGGGAACAATCATATTTGGTTAAAACTAAATAAAGAAGTAATCCCCTCTCAGAGAGACCTATTTATCTGTGGAATTTACGTACCACCCACTGGGTCTCCATATTACTCAGACGACATCTTCTCCAACCTTGAATCAGAAATAAATCTTTACCAAAGTCAAGGTCATGTGCTTGTTTGCGGTGACTTCAACGCCCGAACGGGAACCCACCCTGATTTCACCAGTACACATGGAGACAATTTCATATCTGACCACACCATATGCAACCATGTAAACCAGTCCCCTAGAAATAACCATGACACTTCCATAAACAAAAATGGAAAGGATTTATTACAGCTGTGTAGAGGACTGAGTCTCTACCTTGTCAATGGGCGTGTGAGAGGGGACTCACAAGGAAGGTACACTTACTGCTCACCCCTTGGCAGCAGCACAGTAGATTACATGATAACAGATCTGGATCCAGTATCCTTCAGTTCATTCACAGTCAAACCCCTGACCCCACTCTCCGACCACAGTCAGATCACGGCATACATGAAAAGAACTGAGTCTCTCAAAAATCCCCCTACACAGCCCAGTAAACTATACAACATCCCCAAATACTACAGATGGTCCCAGAACAGCATGCAGGACTACCAGAGAGCCATCGCCAGTGATGAGACACAATCACTGTTAGATACGTTCCTAGCCATGCCATACTCTAACAGTGTTGAAGGAGTAAACCTAGCTGTAGAACACATCAATTATATATTTGAAAGAACTGCAACAAAGTCCAAATTAAAACTATCAGGTAACAAACAGAGAAAAACTAAAAAGGACCAATGGTTTGACAAAGAATGTAAAGCTCTTAGAACACAGCTAAGAAAAATATCAAACCAGAAACACATAAACCCACAAAATGACACCCTACGCCTCCAATACTGTGAATCATTGAAACACTACAAAAAGACCATCAGAATTAAAAGGAACAATCACGTAAATAAACAATTGTGCAAAATAGAGGACTCTCTAAGCTCTAACTCCTTCTGGGACCACTGGAACTCATTGAATAAAGATAAGCCGGAAGAAATGGCTATCCAAGATGGGGATGTTTGGACAAACCACTTCACATCACTCTTTACAACTGTACCCCTAAATACAAAAACGGAAACCAGCCAGATATGTGAAAAATTACAAAAATGGGAAAATATCATAAAGGATAATCAAAACCCTTTAGACTTCCCAATCACAGAACAAGAGCTGAAATCAAAACTCCAGTGCCTTAAAGCTAGAAAGGCCTGTGGTACAGATGGCATATTAAATGAAATGATTAAACACAGCTCTGAAAAATTCCAATTGGCTATTTTAAAATTATTCAATTTGACACTAAATCTAGGCTATTTTCCTGATATCTGGAATGAAGGACTCATAACCCCAATTTTCAAGAGTGGAGATAAACATGACCCAAAAAACTATAGGGGTATCTGTGTGACGAGTAATTTGGGCAAACTTCTATGTAGTATCATCAACACCAGACTCATAGAATTCCTTACAGAACACAGCGTTCTAAGTAAAAGCCAAATCGGATTCCTACCAAATTATCGTACCTCTGACCATATATACACTCTTAAAACCCTAATTGACATTCACGTAAAACAGAACAAAAACAAAATATATTCCTGCTTTGTCGATTTTGAAAAAGCCTTTGACTCAATTTGGCACAAAGGTCTTTTCTTCAAAATTCTAGAAAGTGGTGTTGGAGGAAATACATATGACTTGATCAAATCCATGTACACAAAAAACAGGTGTGCTGTTAGAATTGGAAATAAAAGAACAAATTTCTTCACCCAGGGTCGCGGAGTCCGCCAGGGGTGCAATTTAAGTCCAACATTGTTCAATATATATATAAATGAATTAGCAAAGTTATTAGAACTTTCTACTGCACCCGGTCTGACTCTGCACGATACCAATGTAAAATTACTGATGTACGCAGATGATCTGGTTCTGCTGTCAGCCACTAAAGAGGGTCTACAACAGAACCTAGACATCCTCCACCAGTTCTGTCAGACATGGTCTCTGAACGTAAACATGAAGAAGACTAAAGTCATGATCTTTCAAAGGAGACACGAGTCTCAGAGTTCACATAATACATTTAAATTAGGCACACACATATTAGAAAACACAAAAAGCTACCCATATTTGGGATTGAAAATAAATCATAATGGAAACTTCAATATGGCTGTGAATGAATTGAAGGAGAAGGGAAGAAGGGCTTTTTATGCCATCAAAAGGAAAATTCCAATTGACATCCCAATTAGGACCTGGCTC
>NC_140174.1:109164623-109196405 GCF_963971535.1 Notolepis coatsorum
AACGTCACTACGAGAGCTAGCGGGACCATTTGACTGCATATAACGATAGTTAGCTGCGTTAGCTAGCGGGACAGTTTGGCTGCATATAACGACAGTTAGCTGCGTTAGCTGCCGACCTGCCTGGCTGCATATAACGCCAGTTAGCTGCGTAGCTACACAACGTTAGATAACGACAGCTAGCCAGCCAGCTAAATCCTAAATAATATCTTGTACAAAAAGCTAATAACAACAGTCTCAGTCAGTTAAGTTTGTGTATTACCTGGTGTGTTGCCATGGAAAATAACCAAAACAGGATGTGCAGCAGAGAAGTTGAGTACCCTCCTAGTTGCAAAAGTAATAAAAACAAGAAAAAACACAAGGAGGAGACACTTTTGGCCCACCCAGAAGAGCTGTATGCTGACTACACTGTCTATAAGGACAAGATGGTGATGAATGACCTCATCTTCCACACAGAACATGTTAACTCCTGGAAACAGGTGATCTGTAACCACTATGACCATGTTGTGAAAGAAGGCATCGGTCGAGGAGGACGCCACACGATATGCCATGATGAGACCCTGGTTAATCCCAAGGAAGTACATGTCCTCTCAAGTTCATGCTCCCCAGATATGGAACATCTCCAGATCCTGTGTCGCCCGTATCACCTACCCCGTGAGTTTACCGCGGTCATTTTATCCGTCGTGTATATTCACCCACAGGCAAATACCGGCAAAGCGCTGGGGGAATTACACGACCACATCAACAAACAGCAGATCAAGCACCCGGAAGCCGCGACGATAGTGACTGGTGATTTCAACCAGGCAAACCTGAAAAAAGTGATGCCGACTTTTTTTCAGCACATCGCCTGCTCCACAAGAGGGGGAAACACACTCGACCACTGCTACACCCCGTTCAGAGCTGCCTACAAGGCTGTAGCGGCTCCGCCACTGATGGGCTCTGTAAGCGCGAGCGATCACGACTCCATCTTTTTAATCCCAGCATACAAACAGCGATCACGCGAAGCCGTCGTGTCACGTGAGACAAAAAAGTGGGCTGACGAATCAGAGGCCGAGCTCCGTGACGCGTTCAAGGATACAGACTGGGACATGTTTGAAGGAAGCGCCAGTGACGTCAGCGAGTATGCTGATACCGTTGTAAGCTACATAACAACAGTGGCAGACGGCATTGTCCCCACAAAGACGGCGCGGGTTTTCCCAAACCAGAAACCTTGGGTGGACAGCACTATAAGAACAGCCCTAAACTCACGCACCACGGCTTATAACCTGGGCAGAGAGTCAGGAAATATGGAAGAATACAAGGCTTCAGTCTACACTCTACGCAAGGCTGTTAAACTTGCTAAGAGGACATATGCTGAGAAACTGGAGACACAAATGGCACAAAACGACACAAGAGGCTTGTGGAGGGGACTGAAGACAATAACTGACTACAAAGTCAGCGCCCCCGCAATGGGGAGCGACGACGCCTCTCTAGCGGACAAACTCAACTCCTTCTACGCTCGGTTCGGTGTAGACAGTGTCGCCGCTAGCCCTCTGGCTAGTGACGTCACTGGCGCACCGGCTGTTGTGGAGGGGGGGGGGCAACCGCGGGGGGGCGGGGGCGCTCTCTCGTTGTCGGAACACAGTGTGAGAAGAGCATTTATGCAGGTGAACACCAGGAAGGCTGCAGGCCCAGATGGTATAACAGGACGCATACTTAAGTCCTGTGCAAACCAGCTTGCCCCGGTGTTCACCGCCATATTTAATCAATCCCTGGCGGAGTCAGTAGTCCCTGCCTGCTTCAAGATGTCTACCATCATCCCTGTACCGAAGAAACCCTCCCCAACATGTCCAAATGATTACAGACCGGTGGCACTCACCTCTGTGGTCATGAAATGTTTCGAGAGGCTGGTCAAGGACCACATTTGTGCCTCTCTCCCCAGTGATATGGACCCTATGCAATTTGCATACAGGACAAACAGGTCCACTGATGACGCGGTCTCCCAGGTACTGCACAGCACTCTCTCCCACCTTGACCGTCAGAAGGGGGGCTATGTGAGACTGTTGTTCATTGACTACAGCTCAGCGTTCAACACCATAGTCCCCACCAGACTGGTGGACAAGCTGATCGAGCTAGGCCTGAGCTCCGCCCTGAGCGCCTGGGTACTGGACTTTCTGAGTGAAAGACCCCAGGCGGTCAGGGTGGGGGGTCAGACCTCCAACACCATCACCCTGAGCATCGGGTCCCCCCAGGGCTGTGTTCTAAGCCCCCTGCTGTACTCACTCTACACACACGACTGTGTGGCCAAGTTCAGCTCCAACTCCATTGTGAAGTTCGCCGACGACACGGTGGTGGTGGGGCTGATCTCGGACAACGACGAGAAGGCCTACCGGGAGGAGGTTGAGGTACTGGAACGTTGGTGCCAGGACAACAGCCTGCTCCTGAACATTGGTAAAACCAAGGAGCTGATCGTGGATTATAGGAGAGGACAGCGGGAGACACACACACCACTGAGGATTAACGGGGCTACCGTGGACAGGGTGAGCAGCTTCAAGTACCTGGGGGTCCACATCTCAGAGGACCTGACATGGTCAACACACATAGGCACAGTAGTAAAGAAAGCGAAGCAGCGCCTCTACCACCTGAGACAGTTAAGGAAGTTCAGAGTATCGGGGAAGATACTTCAGTCCTTCTACTCAGGAGCTGTAGAGAGCATCTTGACCGGAAACATCACTGCCTGGTATGGGAACAGCACGGCACAGGACAAGAAGGCCCTACAGAGTGTGGTGCGCTCAGCCGAGCGTACCACGGGTATTGCGCTACCTCCCCTGCAGGCTCTATACAACAAGAGGTGCAAATCCAGAGCCTGCAGGATAATGAAAGACCCCCACCACCCCAATAACAGCCTGTTCCAGCTGCTGAGGTCAGGCAGACGCCTGCGAATTCTAGAGACTAAGACGGAGAGGCTTAGGCTAAGCTTCTTCCCCCAGGCCATCAGAGCCTTGAACAATGAACATCGAGAGACACAGAAACTGAACTATCCACACACAAGTACATACACGACACGCACGCTGAGCACGCTCACACACTAGCAGCCACTTTAACACTCATGCCGCACACACGCACACTTATGGCCAGAGGAAAGGCCACTTAAAATAGTATAACATCAGGAACAGTGTATTGCACTACTAAAGCTAACTAGCATGTCCTATATGCTCTGTAAATACTAATGTACAGATACCGAGATGGCACACCATGTACCTGTTTATTGCACTGTTTTATTGGATTCTATTAATATGTTGTACCACTGTATTTTATTGGATTCTATTATATGTTGTACCACTGTATTGCACATCGTCGCGGGCAAGACCAGCCGCATTTCATTGTATACCTGTATGCCGTGACAATTAAAACTCTTGAATCTTGAATCTTGAAACACTGATAACCCAGTTCTAACAATCTCTTACTATGTTAAAGGGACTGTATTAGTACAGGGAAATGAAGCAAACCTCAACATATTTCAAGAGCTTTTCCCAAAAATAAAAACGGAAGTGGAGAGAGTTGTGCCCAATACCAACAAGGCTGCGGACACACAGACAGAAGAGGACAAGGTGAACACAGACACAGAAATATCAGAGTCAAAACCAGCAACTAGCCCTTCTGACTGTGCCACTCCAACTCCCTCCAACCACACAGTGAACCCAGTGATGCCACTGCCAGCACAAAGAGCACCAGTCAGCCCATCCATTCACACTACTTCAACACCCTCCAAACTGGTCCAGCAGCTGAGAGAAAGCATATCTCTCCTGGAGCTGGAGTTTACTGAATTTAAAGAGAGGACTCTGGCCAGGCTGACTGAGCCCTGCACCATTCAGCAGCTGGGAGAAGAGCTCCGTCATCTGAAGAGGAACGGGGAGGAGACCACTTCAGCGCTGAGGGAGACCCAGAGGACGGTCATGGAGCTCACAGAAACCATGCGGGAGCTAGAGCAGGACAACAACACCCTACAGGCCCGGATGAAAGCCATGAAGGAAGATACAAACAGCCGGGAGGAGTCTCTACGCAGTGAGATAGAGGAAGTAAAGCTACAACGACAAGAAGAAAGAATACATACATTCCCCCCCGATCAAAAGCGGTCCTCTGCTCCAACACTCACCACCCCACCCCCCCCTACTGCCAAACCAGAATATACCCCCCCCCCCCTGACCCCACTTACCCCTCCCAGCCTGACACCCAATGACATACCTTTGGACTCAGACCCCCTTCCAGCAGCCCAACCTCCACCCGAGCCACGGCCCCAGTCCACCAGACCAGCCCAGCCCGAAGCCCAGGTAGTCCTCCTCATGGACTCCAATGGCAAATATCTGGACACAGCACGCCTCTTCCCGGGCCTCAAGGTGACAGCCAAGCGCTGTCGGAACACAGGCCACGCCATGGAGCTGCTCACACAGGACACTCTAGGGAGCCCCCAGTACATGGTGGTGCACACAGGCACAAATGACCTCCACTACCTACAGAATAGAACTGCTGAAGCAATGACCAGGGTGGCTGAGAAGGCCTCCAGGGAGTTCCCACACACCAGAGTAATCATCTCCACCCTCCTCCCCAGGATGGACACCCCTCCATACATCATTCACGAAATCAACATGGAGACCTCAAGAAACTGTGCTGCCCTCAAAAATGTCCACCTGGCCCACCACACAAACATCGGCAGATGGGACTTTAATAATGATGGGCTACACCTAAACAATGCGGGAGTGAGGACATTTGCAAAAACATTAAAGGATGCTGCCCTCGGACGCAACCCCAACAGACCCAGTCACACACCGGCCTCTCCGAGAAAGCACAGGCCCATGAGATACCCACGAGGAGTCACCCCACAAACCTATGCCCCACCTATACCCCACCTTTCCACCCCACCCAGTGAGAGGAGATATACCCCCAGCCGACCCCTCAACCGCCCCCAGCCCACACCCCACCCTTCCAACCCACCCAGTGAGAGGAGACGTCCCCCCAGCCGACCCCCTCACCGTCCGCCGCAGGAGATGACCTATGCATCCGCCCTGACCAGGCCCCCCCCCCCCCCCACCCACATCAGAGCTGAATGAGATCAAACAAATGTTATACACGCTATGCAGTAAACTTCTCACTACAAGCTAGCAATCGACCAAAAGAAAAGCAGGCCAACTGCCTGCTGTCGCCTTTGTTGTTGTTGAATTTATTCTGTGATGTTCGTCCATTGACTGAATACCTTTATACCCTATAACCTTTATACCTTTGAACACCTTTATATATATTTTTCATTGACTGAATACCCTTATACCTTAGTTATAACCTTTTATACCTTTATATAATTTTTTTACAAAATGCAATCATTTGCCATTAGTTGCTGGAACATACAGGGTCTTTGCTCTTCAACATACGGCCTTAAGAGTAGAGACTCAGATTTTTTACAGGCTATAACAAACAATGACCTCTTAATCCTAACTGAGACATGGTGCAGAGAAGATGTAGACACACACTGCCCTCCTCACTATAGAGAAGTCATTTTGCCATCGAATAAAACGAAACATATTAGTCAGGGCAGAGACTCAGGGGGATTGATAATTTGGTACAAATCACAACTCCACCAGTCAATACAGATTCTAAAAACCGGGAACAATCATATTTGGTTAAAACTAAATAAAGAAGTAATCCCCTCTCAGAGAGACCTATTTATCTGTGGAATTTACGTACCACCCACTGGGTCTCCATATTACTCAGACGACATCTTCTCCAACCTTGAAGCAGAAATATGTCTTTACCAAAGTCAAGGTCATGTGCTTGTTTGCGGTGACTTCAACGCCCGAACGGGAACCCACCCTGATTTCACCAGTACACATGGAGACAATTTCATATCTGACCACACCATATGCAACCATGTAAACCAGTCCCCTAGAAATAACCATGACACTTCCATAAACAAAAATGGAAAGGATTTATTACAGCTGTGTAGAGGACTGAGTCTCTACCTTGTCAATGGGCGTGTGAGAGGGGACTCACAAGGAAGGTACACTTACTGCTCACCCCTTGGCAGCAGCACAGTAGATTACATGATAACAGATCTGGATCCAGTATCCTTCAGTTCATTCACAGTCAAACCCCTGACCCCACTCTCCGACCACAGTCAGATCACTGCATACATGAAAAGAACTGAGTCGCTCAAAAATCCCCCTACACAGCCCAGTAAACTATACAACATCCCCAAATACTACAGATGGTCCCAGAACAGCATGCAGGACTACTGTACCAGAGAGCCATCGCCAGTGATGAGACACAATCACTGTTAGATACGTTCCTAGCCATGCCATACTCTAACAGTGTTGAAGGAGTAAACCTAGCTGTAGAACACATCAATTATATATTTGAAAGAACTGCAACAAAGTCCAAATTAAAACTATCAGGTAACAAACAGAGAAAAACTAAAAAGGACCAATGGTTTGACAAAGAATGTAAAGCTCTTAGAACACAGCTAAGAAAAATATCAAACCAGAAACACATAAACCCACAAAATGACACCCTACGCCTCCAATACTGTGAATCATTGAAACACTACAAAAAGACCATCAGAATTAAAAGGAACAATCATGTAAATAAACAATTGTGCAAAATAGAGGACTCTCTAAGCTCTAACTCCTTCTGGGACCACTGGAACTCATTGAATAAAGATAAGCCGGAAGAAATGGCTATCCAAGATGGGGATGTTTGGACAAACCACTTCACATCACTCTTTACAACTGTACCCCTAAATACAAAAACGGAAACCAGCCAGATATGTGAAAAATTACAAAAATGGGAAAATATCATAAAGGATAATCAAAACCCTTTAGACTTCCCAATCACAGAACAAGAGCTGAAATCAAAACTCCAGTGCCTTAAAGCTAGAAAGGCCTGTGGTACAGATGGCATATTAAATGAAATGATTAAACACAGCTCTGAAAAATTCCAATTGGCTATTTAAAAATTATTCAATTTGACACTAAATCTAGGCTATTTTCCTGATGTCTGGAATGAAGGACTCATAACCCCAACTTTCAAGAGTGGAGATAAACATGACCCAAAAAACTATAGGGGTATCTGTGTGACGAGTAATTTGGGCAAACTTCTATGTAGTATCATCAACACCAGACTCATAGAATTCCTTACAGAACACAGCGTTCTAAGTAAAAGACAAATCGGATTCTTACCAAATTATCGTACCTCTGACCATATATACACTCTTAAAACCCTAATTGACATTCACGTAAAACAGAACAAAAACAAAATATATTCCTGCTTTGTCGATTTTGAAAAAGCCTTTGACTCAATTTGGCACAAAGGTCTCTTCTTCAAAATTCTAGAAAGTGGTGTTGGAGGAAATACATATGACTTGATCAAATCCATGTACACAAAAAACAGATGTGCTGTTAGAATTGGAAATAAAAGAACAAATTTCTTCACCCAGGGTCGCGGAGTCCGCCAGGGGTGCAATTTAAGCCCAACATTGTTCAATATATATATAAATGAATTAGCAAAGTTATTAGAACTTTCTACTGCACCCGGTCTGACTCTGCACGATACCAATGTAAAATTACTGATGTACGCAGATGATCTGGTTCTGCTGTCAGCCACTAAAGAGGGTCTACAACAGAACCTAGACATCCTCCACCAGTTCTGTCAGACATGGTCTCTGAACGTAAACATGAAGAAGACTAAAGTCATGATCTTTCAAAGGAGACACGAGTCTCAGAGTTCACATAATACATTTAAATTAGGCACACACATATTAGAAAACACAAAAAGCTACCCATATTTGGGATTGAAAATAAATCATAATGGAAACTTCAATATGGCTGTGAATGAATTGAAGGAGAAGGGAAGAAGGGCTTTTTATGCCATCAAAAGGAAAATTCCAATTGACATCCCAATTAGGACCTGGCTCAAAATTCTAAATTCCGTAATAAATCCAATAATATTATATGGCAGTGAAGTGTGGGGTCCATTAACTAACCAAGATTTCCCAAAATGGGAAAAACACCCATTAGAAGTACTGCATGCAGAATTGTGCAAAAACCTACTTAAGGTCCACAGACACACTGCCAATAATGCATGCAGGGCAGAACTCGGCCAATACCCCCTAATCATTCAAATTCAAAAGCGAGCCATAAAATTTTACACACACCTCCAATCAAGTGACCCCCACTCCTACCACTACAAAGCCCTTCAGAGCCAAGAGATGAACCCAGATAAGAGTCCCCTCTGCCAGCTAGTCAGAAATCTCTGCCCACAAATGCCTCAGGACAGATACCAAAAAATCTGGCCCAACCAAATAACCTCAAAACAAAAAGAAAACTATATAGAATATTGGAACAAATCAACCAAATCTCAAAGTAAATTAGAATTCTATTTGACCCTAAACAGAGAGTACACGGTGGCAGAATACCTGACCACTGTGAATGATATAAAATTAAGAAAGACATTGACACGGTACAGACTGAGTGGACATAGTCTAGCCATAGAAACAGGCCGTCACAGGCAGAACTGGCTGCCCAGAGAGGCCAGGCTGTGTTCACTTTGTCATCAGGGGGATGTTGAGACAGAACCTCACTTCCTACTATACTGTGAGAAATACAAGGATCTAAGAGAAGTTTTCTTTTATAAAAATAAATAAAATTGATCCACAGTTTATCCATCTCCCTGATAATCAAAAGCTGTTATATATATGTGGGGAGAAAAGTCAGTGTACAGTATTAGCTGCAAAATATGTAGATGGTTGTCATACAATAAGAGAACAAGCCCTGTAAATACATGTATCTGGGTGGCTACATCTGTAAAATGACTACCCGATTGAATGATTATTTTGTAATTTAATATGTTTCTGTTGATTGTTTTACTTATTGCTAATATTATGGTATGTTTTATTGCTTAATAATATATATGTTATTGTTTGTATGTTGGACTTGCTTTGGCAATAAGTATGTTGATATTTCATGCCAATAAAGCCTATTTGAATTGAATTGAATTGAATTGAATTGAATTGAATTGAATTGAAATTGACAGACAGAGAGGCAGACAGAGAGACAGACAGAGAGACAGACAGAGAGGCAGACAGAGAGGCAGGGAGAGAGGCAGGGAGAGAGACAGACAGAGAGGCAGACAGAGAGACAGACAGAGAGGCAGACAGAGAGGCAGGGAGAGAGACAGACAGAGAGACAGACAGAGAGGCAGGGAGAGACAGACATAGAGGCAGGGAGAGAGACAGACAGAGAGGCAGACAGAGAGGCAGGGAGAGAGGCAGACAGAGAGACAGACAGAGAGGCAGGGAGAGAGACAGACAGAGAGGCAGACAGAGAGACAGACAGAGAGGCAGACAGAGAGACAGACAGAGAGACAGACAGAGAGGCAGACAGAGAGACAGACAGAGAGACAGACAGAGAGACAGACAGAGAGACAGACAGAGAGACAGACAGAGAGACAGACAGAGAGGCAGACAGAGAGGCATGGAGAGAGACAGACAGAGAGACAGACAGAGAGGCAGGGAGAGACAGACATAGAGGCAGGGAGTGAGACAGACAGAGAGGCAGGGAGAGAGACAGACAGAGAGACAGACAGAGAGGCAGACAGAGAGGCAGGGAGAGAGGCAGACAGAGAGACAGACAGAGAGGCAGGGAGAGAGACAGACAGAGAGACAGACAGAGAGGCAGGGAGAGACAGACATAGAGGCAGGGAGAGAGACAGACAGAGAGACAGACAGAGAGGCAGACAGAGAGGCAGGGAGAGAGGCAGGGAGAGACAGACAGAGAGGCAGGGAGAGAGGCAGACAGAGAGGCAGGGAGAGAGACAGAGAGAGAGACAGACAGAGAGGCAGACAGAGAGGCAGGGAGAGAGACAGGGAGAGAGACAGACAGAGAGGCAGGGAGAGAGACAGACAGAGAGGCAGGGAGAGAGGCAGGGAGAGAGGCAGACAGAGAGGCAGGGAGAGAGACAGGGAGAGAGGCAGACAGAGAGGCAGGGAGAGAGAGACAGACAGAGAGGCAGACAGAGAGGCAGGGAGAGAGAGACAGACAGAGAGGCAGACAGAGAGGCAGACAGAGAGGCAGGGAGAGAGAGACAGACAGAGAGGCAGACAGAGAGGCAGACAGAGAGGCAGGGAGAGAGAGACAGACAGAGAGGCAGACAGAGAGGCAGACAGAGAGGCAGGGAGAGAGACAGACAGAGAGGCAGACAGAGAGGCAGGGAGAGAGGCAGACAGAGAGGCAGGGAGAGGCAGACAGAGAGGCAGACAGAGAGGCAGACAGAGAGGCAGGGAGAGGCAGACAGAGAGGCAGACAGAGAGGCAGACAGAGAGGCAGACAGAGAGGCAGACAGAGAGGCAGGGAGAGGCAGACAGAGAGGCAGACAGAGAGGCAGGGAGAGAGGCAGACAGAGAGGCAGACAGAGAGGCAGGGAGAGACAGACATAGAGGCAGACAGAGAGGCAGAGAGAGAGACAGACATAGAGGGAGACAGAGAGGCAGGGAGAGAGACAGACAGAGAGGGAGACAGAGAGGCAGGGAGAGAGACAGACAGAGAGGCAGACAGAGAGGCAGACAGAGAGGCAGACAGAGAGGCAGACAGAGAGACAGACAGAGAGACAGACAGAGAGACAGACAGAGAGGCTCACACCCTGGCTGTTAACACCACGCTCCAATAGGTCCGTTGGCTCAATATGCAAAGAGGGTCCCATTCTGTACGACCACTACTATTCTGTCACATGACTCCGATAGAGACAGAGAGTGTACGTAGTCTCGGCTATTATATTATTATCTTAAATTGCTCTCTTCCTGGCGAGTCGAGGGGCCAGTCTGCCACTGTCACTGTGGGTTGAAGTGATCTCACACTGTGTGGGGGGAGAGAGAGAGAGAGAGGAGCCCGAGAGCCAGAGCTTAACGCCCCTCGTCGGCAGGGTTCCATTAGAGCGTGGACCCCGTGATTTATCCACGGAGGAGCGGAGCGGCGGGCGAAGGAGTTTCTCCGCTCAAAGGTCATCCTCAATTTGTGTCTAGAAATGATCTTTTCCCAGTATGCAATAAACATTTATCTGATCCTCTATTGGCTTTATGAGATATGACAGTTTAGTTAAGCCGCTCCCTGCCGCTCTCCACCGGGTCACAGTTAACGTTGCGCAAAGTCTCACCGCCGAGGTTTGTGTTCATTGGGACTCGGCGGGGGAGGGGTGGGGGCGGGGCACTCGGGGGGGGGGGGGGGGGGGGGCAGTCTGGGGGGTTACAAGGACGCGGCAGTCTGGCCTGGGCCTTATTACCCACGGGAAGCCAAGGGACCTGCCCTGCCCTGCTCACACACATTTAGCTGCCCGTGAATATATAGGATGACGGGCAGTTTATTTGTGTTTGAATGTGTTTTTTTTAAAGAGGTGGTTCTCAACCTGGGGGTCGGGGATCCACGAGGGGGTCTCAAAAAGATACATTGTGTTCATCGTTTTTTGGTATAGATGCTTTTTTCCTGTGTGAAATAATGAATATTTGATGTCTAGCACCCTCCTGCCATCATTAATCAAGTAAAATCTGAAAAAATTTAATAAAAATCATAATTCGTTTGTCAAAGTTTACCATTCTGTCTGTGCTTGGGGGGTAAACAACAGATTCCTGATTAGAGTCACAATATTGTAATATCGTGATATTAGAATAGAATAGAATAGAAGTACTTTATTGATCCCGAGGGAAATTCAGCATCACAGAAGAGTACACAGTCAGAGATATACATTCTAAATATGTATATACATTCATATACATATTGTGATATATATTGTGATGTATATGGCGATATATATTGTGATGTATATTGCGATATATATATATTGTGATTAGTCCTGTCAGGCGATAAAAAAATGTTATCTAATTTATTACAGGATTTGTAATTAATTAATCTAATTAATCGCATTGTAATCGCATAACCATTTTAGGCCTGATATTCTATATTCTATAATCATATTTCAAATTGCATGTGTCCGGATGGCAGAATTCAGTACTGTATCTACAAAACCTTCTGTTTAATCATCTTCCATTTATTCATTTGCTTAGATTTTTCAGGTCTGGTCAATTTTAGCATGGTGTTATTCACAGTCAAAGATTAAAAAAAATAAAAATTAAATTGAATTGATATTCTCATTTGGTTCATTACAATTTACTCAAGCCTAGTAACAGACACAGTATTTCTGACACTGGGAATACATTCCCTGAGATCCATAGATGTCCCTAGAATCAGATACCAAGAACATGTAAATGGACCATATTAAAAAAAAGTCTGTAAATGTTTATTGTACGTACGTATTGTACGTATTATGGAATGAATGGGATTAAAAAAAATAATAATTAAAATAATATTTTTTTATACATTTTGAGTTAATTTTCATAACGCGATAATTTGCTGTGTAATTAATTAATCTAATTAACGCGATAAACTGACAGCCCTAATTGTGATATATTGTGATTTATTACCTTTTTTCAACTGCAAATTATGTCTCCAACGGAAAAGGTTGTCAACATCTGCAACAGAAATATATATAAACATAATCTGTTTTATCTAATAAGATAAGGTCTGTTCACCTCACTCCAATCATTGTTATTGCAGCAAAATCTGGTTGTCAAGCAATATCACCAATATGGTCAATATGGATACATCACTGGCCTCAGTGTCTCTATATACTATCTATATATGGCCTCAGTGTCTCTATATAATATCTATATATGGCCTCAGTGTCTCTATATAATATCTATATATTGTTTTATTGTGGATCCCCATTAGTCTACACCAAAGTGAGACTACTCTTCCTGGGGTCCAAACATTAAAAATACAAACACACACAAAAAAAAGTAAAATAAAATATAAAACCACAAACATTGAAGTACTCATATAATTTCGATAACTTTGTTTTTATAAATAGGTTAACTATGTGATGCTGGATATCGCCTAGATACTTTATTTAAATGTTTCGCTACATCCAGGCACGTTGGAAGGGGGGGTGCGGGGGGCACCCCCCCCCCTCAGTTATTGCAAAGAATAAAGAAAAAAAAAAGAAAAAAAATATATAATCTTTTTTTTTTGGACGGTATTTATATATTTGTATATTATATACTGTAACTGTATAACTTTAACACTGTATATTATAAGTGTATCCTGCTCAAAGCACTTCACCATTTTAATATTGTGTGTATTGAGCCGTACTTACATTTTACATTTACATTTAGTCATTTAGCTAACGCTTTTATCCAAAGCGACTTACAAGTTCTGTACGACAAGACAGCAAGAAGGGTACAACTCTATCAGCTGAGTAACAATGTTCATCAAAGTGTTGCGTGTTACAGTGTAGGTTAGTTTATTAGGACAAGTGCATGACAGTAAGGTTTTTTTTATTTTCTTTTTTTTTTATTTATTATTTCAGATAATGGTTGAAGAAGTAAGTCTTTAGTCGACGGCGAAAGATTGGACGGGATTCGGCTGGGATGGGTAGTTCATTCCACCATTGTGGGGCAAGGACTGAGAATAGGCGGCTTCTCTTTGATGACCCTCCGGGAGCTTGGATAGGAGTAGGTCTGAGGCGGCCAGAAGATGCAGAGCGTAGGGGTCTTGAGGGTGTGTAGTTAGAGACTATTGACCGGAGGTAGGCGGGAGCGGTTCCCTTTGCCGCACGGTATGCTAGGTCGAGGGCCTTGAAGCGGATACGTGCAGCAATGGGGAGCCAGTGCAGGTCCCTAAGAAGTGGGGTGACATGGGCCGACTTCGGTAGGTTTGAGATCAGGCGGGCCGCTGCGTTTTGAATTTGTTGAAGAGGCTTGGTGGCAGTGGCCGGGAGGCCAGCTAGCAGTGCGTTGCAGTAGTCGAGGCGGGAGATGACTGTTGATAGGACGAGGAGTTGGGTGGCTTCTTTTGTCAGGAAGGGGCGTATCCTTCTGACGTTGCTCAGGAGGAATCTGCAGGTTCTGGTTGTCGCTGCGATGTGAGCAGAGAAGTTCAACTGGTCGTCGAGGACAACACCAAGGTTCTTGGCGGTCGGGGACACGGTCACAGCTGCATTCTCGACTGTGATGGAGAGGTCGGTCAGGGGGGAGGATTTGGCCGGCAGGTGGAGCAATTCTGTTTTGCTTAGGTTCAGTTTGAGGTGGTTGGTCGTCATCCAGGCGGAGATGTCGGACAGACAGGCCGAGATCCGCTCAGAGACGTGGATATCTGAGGGAGGGAAGGAGCGGAAGAGTTGAGTATCATCGGCATAACAATGATATGAGAAGCCATGAGACGTGATAATGTTACCCAGTGATTTAGTGTAGAGGGAGAAGAGAAGGGGTCCTAGGACCGAGCCCTGGGGGACACCCGTCCGGAGGGGGCGGGTGGCCGACAGAGTCCCTCTCCATGACACTTGGTAGGAGCGGTTGTTGAGGTATGTCAGCCATGTCAGCGCAGATCCAGCCACTCCCATTCCTGCGAGGGCCACGAGGAGGATCTGATGGTTGACTGTGTCGAAGGCTGCAGATAGATCTAGGAGAATCAGGACAGAGGAGAGGCCTTTCGCTTTTGCTAAGTGAAGTGCCTCTGTGACCGCAATGAGGGCCGTTTCTGTGGAGTGGCCAGTCCGGAAGCCAGACTGATTGGGGTCTAGGAGGTCATTCTGTAAGAGATAACCAGTAAGTTGGTTGGATACAGCACGTTCAAGTGTTTTAGAAAGTAAGGAGAGAAGAGAGACAGGACGATAGTTGGCTATGACGGTGGGGTTCAGGGTTGGTTTTTTTATGAGGGGCGTGACTCTGGCTTGTTTTAGGGAGGTGGGGACCACCCCCGAGTTGAGTGAGGAGTTGATGGTTGTAGTTAGGAATGGGAGGATGTCCGGTGCTATGGTCTGGAGGAGTGGGGAGGGTAGCTGGTCCAGCTGGCATGTAGTCGGCATGTAGTCGGACGGTTCGACGTTACCAGTGTCAGGGTCTCGGCTTCTGTAATGGGAGAGAAAGATGACAGTATTGTACTGTATTGTAGCCATTCTCCAATCTGTTAAATAAAGTTTTCATTCATTCATTACACTACTGTACGTACACAATCAGGCTATGTGCTACTAAAATCAATGCAGATCATGATGTGTCATTCAGATCACTTGATAATTATGTATTTCCTGCACGAAAATACCCTGGGGAGAGCTTCACTCGCTCCTGTAAGGCGGGCGGCCTGGTTCAAAGAGTGGCAGTGGCTAGAGTACATTGCTGAACGTGACAGCATTGTGTGCGGTGTGTGTAGGTCAGCGATTGTGAAAAAGTTGGTGTCCAAGAGCGAGAGCGCCTTTGTAAAGGAGACGGGCTTTTCCAATTGGAGGAAAGCAATGGAGAAATTACGGGACCATGAGAAATCTCGCATTCATTCAGATGCGAGTCAAAAATGTGCAGCGCTAAAAAGTAAGCCAATTAATGCACTGCTTTCCAAAACGATTGCAAAAAACAAATGACAGCGAGGAAAATGCTAGAGCTGCAGTTCAGCTGCATACGATTCCTCGGGCGCCAGGGGCTTCCACTGAGGGGTGATGCAAATAGGGATGGGGTGTTATGGCAGCTGATGATGGAAAGAGTGCGCACCGAGTCTGATCCCGAGTTGAAGAATTGGCTCCAAAAGAGAGACAACTGGATGTCCAACAACATCCAAAACGAAATCTTATAGCTGTTTGCCCATGATATTCAGCGACAAATTAGAGGCAAAACATCCAAAAGCCCATTATTTGGCGCTGACGGAACCACTGATGTCACTGGAAAAGAACAATTCTCGTGTAATATACAGTTCGCCGATGACAACTTGGAAGCTCAGAACTTCTTTTGGGGTTTTTACAATGCCCCAGACACAACAGCCGATACGCTGTTTTTGTGTATAAAAGACATTATTTTACGCCTCGACCTGCCCATGGAGAGGCTGATAGGATACTGTTTTGACGGGGCCAGCAACATGTCTGGGGGGTACAGGCTAGACTAAAGGAAATGTGTCCCGATTCTGTTTTTCTCGACTGCGCAAAAAAAAATTAAATAAATCTCTAAGGCCGCACCCCCTACCAATTTAAAGTTCCAACGTGCCTGGCTAAATCTGATATAAGGGGGGTTTGGTCGGTTTTATTTTGTATAACCATTGTACGCCCACTAAGGCTGGGGAGATAAACGCTAGCTCTGTTTAAATTATCTATGACTTTTATGCATGTCATATACGTCGCGCCATGACTTGGCTTAATACCTCCGTGGGTCCGTGTAGCTTTTTTTTATGTATTCTTTGTGTGTGTACATATTTTTATTGGACTTCAAGATCCATTAACGTTTCAGACACGTTCCACCAGCCACTCACTCGGAATATAGTGGCATCCACCGCCAGCTTCATCATCTACTATTCACTTGTTGTTGACATACTAGAAGCTCCGGCTAGACATATACTAAAATTGGAACGACACAGAGAAGATGCTAAAATGTCAGACGAACTGTTGCACAGCGCCCTCTCCTGACACGATGGTCTAATTGCACTATTACTAAGCTGGAATGTTCTGTGACCTCTAGATACATTCTGCTAACCACACACACGGCATATGTCATCATCTGGTTCATATGCTGTTGACCTACTAGTCGATAAAAAATAACAAAAAAGACGAACTGTTGTACAGCGCCTCTTCTGACACGGCGGTCTAATTACACTATGACAATGCTGGAATATTCTGGAATATTCTGTAACCTCTACTCTATGAATCATAGGAAACAACAGACTTCACAGCTGAACATCGCCCTCCCCTGGCCTGGTGGACGCACTGCACACATATTATAACCCCCCCCCCCTCCCTTCTTTTGCAATAATTCCAATTCTAGGCTTTTTTCTTTTTACTCTTTCTTCTTCTTGTTTAAACTTAGCCATGTTCATATAAGGTTTAAGTGAATGTACTCTTTTTGAGGCATTTTATCTCTTTTTTCTTTTTTTAAAGGGAGGGAGGGGGGTGGGAATAGGGGATTATGTGTTTTTTTGTTTTATATGTTTGTTTTTATGCTCACGCTCGGATCTCAACAGGGCCTTAACAGTTGGATATATATCCATTATGAAGTGCTACTCCAGATGAATTACACTCAGGCATACTGCAACCTGTTTAGACTATGGCTAATTTAAATATCTTGATTTGGAATACAGGGGGTCTTAATATTCATCATAAACGCACAAGCGTTTTAACATGGATGAAAAGACAACAGGTTGATGTGGCTCTTTTAAGTGAAACGCATCTTTTATTGGCTGACAATGCAAAGCTGGCGGATAAAGTATATCAAAACATAAGTGTTAAATGCCCACGCTAGGTCTTAGGTCAGATCGATAACTTCATAACTCATTGGTCTGCTCATCTTGACATCAAACAGCGTCCTGCGAGGTGGTTGACATGCAGAACCAAATGAGTCTACAAAATGTTGTTGTTACTACTGACCGACAAGAGATAGCGAATGCACCGTTCCGACCCCCGTCAGTCATCGACCTTAGGTCGAGTGATTGAAGTTGCGGAATCTTTTATTTTATTTGCACTGGGACGGACTCTCTTTATTCAGATGAGGTCCATTTCCCTTATCCGTTACACGTATTATCACTGTATGGCTTTACTTGATAATCCCATTATACAGAATCCACCTTTAGTCCTTAATGCAGGGATAAAGCCACTTATTCTATTTTGCCTTAATACATAATCATATGTCTCCTTTTACTCCGTCTGGCTAAAGCCTTACTCAGGAGGTTTTTTACATCATAAATCAGGCACATTACTGGACCGCGTGGTTGACATATTTCTCTTTAGGCCTCCGTATGGATAAAGCCCCACTTCTAAAGTTTTTATCATTAATCAAAAATGCATGGGGTGAAGTTACAAGGCAAAACACATTTCATGCTTACCCGGTCGTCTGGTCAGAAGAAAGGATACAAAGGATATTTATAAAGAGGTAATTTTAATTAGAAAAAGCTAGTTACAAGAAGAGACTGAGGTGGAAAATTTCCAATTCAGTTTAAAATAAGCAGAAAACAGAACATCTCATCATTGCACGGCTTGTGCCCCGTGTCTGGCAGCAGCATCTTCCTCTCACAAAAAAGTCTGGCCCTTGAAAGGGCAACCGTCCCTTTTATATCCACATTGTACCATATTTCCGATTGGTCTAAACACAGTGAAGTCACAGGGATGTCATTTTTGTTTAGCAAACCAGAGCACAATACGTAATTCGTATGAGCTCCTCCTTCTTGGTACTAACGTTACTTCTCGTTACCTAGTGGTTTTAAGTAACAGAAAGTCCCTTATTCCTTCAGAACAGACAACTGCTTTGTCTGTGGGGATCACGTGACATGGTACCGGGCACGAAGCCATCCCTAGGATTTCTTATCAAGCTTCCTAAAAGATCTCCTCCAGAAAACAGTTTTTACACATCATTCTTTTAGTATTATTCTCTAATGATGAATTATAAGCATGCCATTTATGAAAACTTTTACTGTACACATTAAACATTTAATTGTTATATAGTTTTTTAAGATTTCCCTCTATAGATTCAGGACTCCCTGTTTTTCAACCCGCAACCTTTAATCCCCTTCCCGTCTGAAAGGGTTAACATTTTACAGCTCTTTCTCCTCTTCTGAGGCCCACATTCCCCAGGTTGCCTCCCTTTTCACAGACACCGGGCACCTTTTCTGCAGATATTAAAGGCTCATTTCCATTTTTTATAAGTAAAGCCAGCATAAAGCTATCTGTGGCACTTCACACATACGATACTGGTATAGGGTTCCATTCCCTGTTCTACCTAATACCATACAACTATTCGGTCTCTCTCTCTTTGTCTATGTCTCTTTCCTTCTCTCCATCTCTGTCTGTCTCTCTGTCTATATCTCTGTGTGTGTGTGCGTGTGTGTGTGTCTCTCTCTCACACTATGTCTCTCTCTCCATCTCTATCTCTGTGTGTGTGTGTGTCTCTCTCTCACACTATGTCTCTTTCCTTCTCTCCATCTCTGTCTGTCTCTCTGTCTATATCTCTGTGTGTGTGTGCGTGTGTGTGTGTCTCTCTCTCACACTATGTCTCTCTCTCTCTCTCTCTGTCTCTGTGTGTGTGTGTGTCTCTCTCCTCTCCTGAGGCCCACATTCCGCAGGTTGACTCCCTTTTCACAGTTTTTCACAGACAACAGGCCCCTTCTATGGAGACATTAAAGGCTCAGTTCCATTTTTTATAAGTAGAGCCATCATAGAGCTATCTTTCCAGAGTTCAGTTTAAAGATTTATACTGGTCATATAGGAACGACTCAGGATGTCATTGTCCAAAAGTGTCACTTGTTCTGTGGCACTTCACACCCACTCTGCCGTCCTGGGAGGTCATTGTCCATCGTCAATTGAATAATTGAATAATGAAGCATATGATTACATGTGAAAAATAGGTATATACGGCTATATTGGAACGACTCAGGATGTCATTGTCAAAAAGTGTCACTTGTTCTGTGGCACTTCACACCCACTCTGTCATCCTGGGCGGTCATTTTCCATTGTCTTAATAGCGTCTGTACTAGGGGACGAGATGGCGATTGTGGGGTCACGTGGCTGTGACTCTCCACACCCCCTCTGCCATCTCGGTACCTTGTTACCCTGGTAGCCGGCGGGAAGACTTGCATCTGTTGTTCCCTGGCTGGACGGCTCGACAGGATAGGGGTCACGTTGTTGCTTGGTATCCGGCGGGAAGACTTGCATCTGTTGTTCCCGGCCGATGCACCCAGGCTGTTGTCGTCTTGGTCATCTTGGTCATCTTGGTCACCTTGGTCATCTTGGTCATCTTGGTCATCTTGGGGTCGCCCCCTCTGACCTCTTGGATCTCTCCCATAGTTTGAGGTAGGTTGATTTGTCACTTCTCGGGCGACCCCCACGGGTCCCCGAGAATTGTAGCAGCAGTCCTCTATTGAAGTGTGGTTGGCCTGGTCTTGTGACCCTGTCCGTAGGCCTCGCAGGACATCACAGATACAGTCCACAGAGGACTCATTTATTTTCTCTCTTTCAGGTCCATTCAGGGCTCTCGTCGCCCTGTAACCTGGGTCCAGGCCGATGTCTCTCTGTCCGGTCTGGGAGGTCTAGGAGGTCTGGGAGGTCTGGGAGGTCTGGGAGGTCTGGGAGGTCTAGATGAGGACCTTGAGGATGCTCTGGAGCTTGACCTATCCCGGTCTTCCTCCAGTTCCGATTTCTGACCTGAGTCAGTATATTCCTTCTTGCCATCCGCTGCGTCGTCCGCTGACTCCGGGGGACAGCCCCCCCCCCCGTCTAAGAGTGTGGCACTGGTTCAGGTTTTGTCCCTTTACCAGCGCACCTTTACCAGCGCACATTGTTCACAGGCCTTTCGGACTGTTATCGCTCTTTGTTTGGCTTTAGGTATGAGAATGTTGTTAGTTCTCAGGTATACCAACATCCTCTTACTTCCGGCATGTCCAAGGTTATCATATACCTGTCTGTTCATGTGAGTAGCCTCGTCCTGTTAGCAATGGCTATTTCAGCCTGCTCGCAATGGCTATTTCAGCCTGCTATTCGCTCCTATTCGCAATGGCTATTTCAGCCTGCTCGCAATGGCTATTTCAGCCTGCTATTCGCAATGGCTATTTCAGCCTGCTATTCACAAAGTAGAGTTTTTTCTACTTAAGTTCTGACTTTAAGTAAGCATTTAGTTACTTCAAGTCATGAGTAAACCTTTTTACCGTAATCACAAAAATATACTTTAAGTGTGATTCTTTCTTTAAGTAGAACCTTCTACGTTTTTGACTGTAAGAAAACATTACGTAACTTTTTAGTCATGAGTAAACCTTTTTACCGTACTCACAAAAATATACTTTAAGTGTGATTCTTTCTTTAAGTAGAACCTTCTACGTTTTTGACTGTAAGAAAACATTACGTAACTTTTTAGTCATGAGTAACCGCTACTTCAAGTCGTTACTTATCAACCCTCTCTTGTTCCTGATAGATTTTTTACCAATTTACTTTTGGCTGTCTGCTGCGCTCTGCAGACCATCTACGTCACCAGTGTTCCAGATCTCGAACATTAGGAAGAGTCTTGGTTGGAGAGGTTCTGCCGATAAGACCAATCTTGAGTAAGGTTGACTCAAATCTGTAACTAATTCTACTCCAGAGACACCTGACAGCAGTTATTTCAGTTAATATTCTTTCGACTGTTGATACCTATTTGATTAGTATACAGCCCAACTCACTTGAACTCATGTTCTAAGCCCCGGAACCTCCAATCCGTTTTGACAGACCTATAAACCAGTGACTTGGCCGCCTAAGCACCACAGCGTCCTGTATGCTGAGGCTTCCAAGTCTCCACAAATCTGATAGGCCCGTCGGATACAGAGACCCTGATGCTCGCTCTGTCCCCCCGCGTCAAGGTGCTAAGCTTGATGAGAGTTTGCAGAGTCTCAATTTGTTACCCATAGGCGCTGGTGAGTGTACATCTCATGCAGCTGATATGGTCGGTAGGGTGCTAACCTACCAAATGGTTGCTGTCAGGAAATCCCTTCTGAATGAAATAGATTACAAATTCACTTTACTTTACTCTGGGTTTAGAGCAAGGACGGACATCTTTACATATTATACTTAAAATATATACAAAATGCATGTAGTATTCCATGTTATGTTTCTTCCTAAATGACAACAACACTATATATTATTCCTCTTGACAGATGAGCGGTATGTCAAGTGCAGTTTGCACTTGCTTGAGTGTCATGTGTCAGGGCCCCAGAAGGTAATTTCTCCCTTTGTTGCCCTCATCTCTGCTTCCGGGATTTGAATTCCTCCCTTGTTGTCCTCACCTCTGCTTGCTGTTCTGGGGTTAGTGCGGCCCACTCGTCTGGAGGTAGGTATATGTAATTCTTCTTCCGGGATTTAAATTCCTCCCTTGTTGTCCTCACCTCTGCTTGCTGTTCTGGGGTTAGTGCGGCCCACTAGTCTGCAGGTAGGTATTGGTACTTCTTTTTCCCTGTTCTGTCCTTGGTTGTTTTCGGGGGGAACTCCTGGGAGGCCCCCCTTTTGTCAGATAGCATTTTGGCTTGGTCATACAGCATACATTCGATACGTAACTGGTCTTGTGACCATGCTGCGCATCGGGCTGCCAGTGGGTTACCCCCTGGGACTCCTCTGAATAGCTTTTCAAGCAGTAAGCATGATCCTTGCATAGGTGTTCCATTCATGACTGATCCTGCTGCATCATTGAGAGACATGCTCCCGCCTCGCACCTGTGGGATTAGTTTCTCCACCATCTTATACCCTGGATCTTGACCGGGGGTCCTTACTTCTCTTTCCATCAGTTGGTCCATTGAGGCCCTTTCGGGGATCTCTAGTCCTTTGAGATGTCTCAACATGCGAGCTAGCGTCTTGTGTGCTTGTATCTCCTGAGCGAGCATCTGCTGCGCCAGCTTCTCATGAGCTAGCATCTGCTGCACCAGTTTCTTCTGAGCTACCCGTGCCAACTTCTCCTGAGCTAGCATCTGCCGCGCCAGCCTCTCCCGAGCTACCGGTGCCAGCTTCTCCTGGGCTAGCTTCTCTTGTGCTAGCTCCTCCTGAGCTAGCTTCTCTTGTGCTAGCTCCTCCTGAGCTAGCTTCTCTTGTGCTAGCTCCTCCTGAGCTAGCTTCTCTTGTGCTAGCTCCTCTTGTGCTAGCTCCTCCTGAGCTAGCTTCTGGCGTGCCAGCTCCTCCTGAGCTAGCATCTCCTGGGCTAGCTCCTCCTGAGCTAGCTTCTCTCGTGCTAGCTCCTCCTGAGCTAGCTTCTCTTGTGCTAGCTCCTCCTGAGCTAGCTTCTGGCGTGCCAGCTCCTCCTGAGCTAGCATCTCCTGGGCTAGCTCCTCCTGAGCTAGCTTCTCTCGTGCTAGCTCCTCCTGAGCTAGCTTCTCTTGTGCTAGCTCCTCCTGAGCTAGCTTCTGGCGTGCCAGCTCCTCCTGAGCTAGCATCTCCTGGGCTAGCTCCTACTGAGCTAGCATCTCCTGGGCTAGCTCCTCCTGAGCTAGCATTGGTTGTGCCAGCTCCTCCTGAGCTAGCATCTCCTGGGCTAGCTCCTCCTGAGCTAGCTTCTCTTGGGATAGCTCCTCCTGAGCTAGCGTTGGTTGTGCCAGCTCCTCCTGAGCTAGCTTCTCTCGTGCTAGCTCCTCCTGAGCTAGCTTCTCTTGTGCTAGCTCCTGGCTTTGTTAGCCTGTGGCGAGCTAGTTAGCTCCCGTAGCTGATGGCGAGCTAGTTAGCTTCCGTCTGGCTAGGGCCAGCTCATGGGTGTTAGCACTGGCTTGTTAGCCGATGTCGTGCTAGTTAGCTTCCGTCTGGCTAGGGCCAGCTCATGGGTGTTAGCACTGGCTTGTTAGCCGATGTCGTGCTAGTTAGCTTCCGTCTGGCTAGGGCCAGCTCATGGGTGTTAGCACTGGCTTGTTAGCCGATGTCGTGCTAGTTAGCTTCCGTCTGGCTAGGGCCAACTCATGGGTGTTAGCACTGGCTTGTTAGCCGATGTCGTGCTAGTTAGCTTCCGTCTGGCTAGGGCCAGCTCATGGGTGTTAGCACTGGCTTGTTAGCCGATGGCGAGCTAGTTAGCATACGGTATCTTTGGGCTAGGTAGCCATCCAGCTCGCCTTTCTGTGAACGGTCGTTTTGACTTCGCTTCACATCCAGTCTCCCCTCCTCACAAACAGTATCTTTGGGCTAGGGAGCCATCGCCTTTCTGTGAACGGTCGTTTTGACTTCGCTTCACATCCAGTCTCCCCTCCTCACAAACAGTATCTTTGGGCTAGGGAGCCATCGCCTTTCTGTGAACGGTCGTTTTGACTTCGCTTCACATCCAGTCTCCCCTCCTTACAAACAGTGTCTTTGGGCTAGGGAGCCCTCGCCTTTCTGTGAACGGTCGTTTTGACTTCGCTTCACATCCAGTCTCCCCTCCTCACAAACAGTATCTTTGGGCTAGGGAGCCATCGCCTTTCTGTGAACGGTCGTTTTGACTTCGCTTCACATCCAGTCTCCCCTCCTCACAAACAGTATCTTTGGGCTAGGGAGCCATCGCCTTTCTGTGAACGGTCGTTTTGACTTCGCTTCACATCCAGTCTCCCCTCCTCACAAACAGTATCTTTGGGCTAGGGAGCCATCGCCTTTCTGTGAACGGTCGTTTTGACTTCGCTTCACATCCAGTCTCCCCTCCTCACAAACAGTGTCTTTGGGCTAGGGAGCCATCGCCTTTCTGTGAACGGTCGTTTTGACTTCGCTTCACATCCAGTCTCCCCTCCTCACAAACAGTATCTTTGGGCTAGGGAGCCATCGTCTTGGGTAGGGCCAGTTCGCTTCCTGTGGGCAAAGCACGAAATTATGTTGCACTTGTAACTCCCCCCAGAGCTCTATAAACATTATGTTACCCTTTAGTTGTGAGTAAACGTTGCTTTAATCACCAAGATAGAGCTTTCTATTCATTTGTGATATCCCCGAGTAGAGCCTTCCACTCGAGTCGCCAGTAGAGCTTTCTACTTTAATTTTTGCCAAATCTGTAATTTAATTTTACTCCAGAGGCTTTTGACAGTAGTCCTGTCTTCTTCGGCCGTTTAGCACCTATTTTGGTTAGTATAAATGCACATCGCCAGGGACGCCATGTTGAATGCCCACGCTAGGTCTTAGGTCAGATCGATAACTTCATAACTCATTGGTCTGCTCATCTTGACATCAAACAGCATCCTGCGAGGTGGTTGACATGCAGAACCAAATGAGTCTACAAAATGTTGTTGTTACTACTGACCGACAAGAGATAGCGAATGCACCGTTCCGACCCCCGTCAGTCATCGACCTTAGGTCGAGTGATTGAAGTTGCGGAATCTTTTATTTTATTTGCACTGGGACGGACTCTCTTTATTCAGATGAGGTCCATTTCCCTTATCCGTTACACGTATTATCACTGTATGGCTTTACCTGATAATCCCATTATACAGAATCCACCTTTAGTCCTTAATGCAGGGATAAAGCCACTTATTCTATTTTGCCTTAATACATAATCATATGTCTCCTTTTACTCCGTCTGGCTAAAGCCTTACTCAGGAGGTTTTTTACATCATAAATCAGGCACATTACTGGACCGCGTGGTTGACATATTTCTCTTTAGGCCTCCGTATGGATAAAGCCCCACTTCTAAAGTTTTTATCATTAATCAAAAATGCATGGGGTGAAGTTACAAGGCAAAACACATTTCATGCTTACCCGGTCGTCTGGTCAGAAGAAAGGATACAAAGGATATTTATAAAGAGGTAATTTTAATTAGAAAAAGCTAGTTACAAGAAGAGACTGAGGTGGAAAATTTCCAATTCAGTTTAAAATAAGCAGAAAACAGAACATCTCATCATTGCACGGCTTGTGCCCCGTGTCTGGCAGCAGCATCTTCCTCTCACAAAAAAGTCTGGCCCTTGAAAGGGCAACCGTCCCTTTTATATCCACATTGTACCATATTTCCGATTGGTCTAAACACAGTGAAGTCACAGGGATGTCATTTTTGTTTAGCAAACCAGAGCACAATATGTAATTCGTATGAGCTCCTCCTTCTTGGTACTAACGTTACTTCTCGTTACCTAGTGGTTTTAAGTAACAGAAAGTCCCTTATTCCTTCAGAACAGACAACTGCTTTGTCTGTGGGGATCACGTGACATGGTACCGGGCACGAAGCCATCCCTAGGATTTCTTATCAAGCTTCCTAAAAGATCTCCTCCAGAAAACAGTTTTTACACATCATTCTTTTAGTATTATTCTCTAATGACAGTTAATTATAAGCATGCCATTTATGAAAACTTTTACTGTACACATTAAACATTTAATTGTTATATAGTTTTTTAAGATTTCCCTCTATAGATTCAGGACTCCCTGTTTTTCAACCCGCAACCTTTAATCCCCTTCCCGTCTGAAAGGGTTAACATTTTACAGCTCTTTCTCCTCTTCTGAGGCCCACATTCCCCAGGTTGCCTCCCTTTTCACAGACACCGGGCACCTTTTCTGCAGATATTAAAGGCTCATTTCCATTTTTATAAGTAAAGCCAGCATAAAGCTATCTGTGGCACTTTACACATACGATACTGGTATAGGGTTCCATTCCCTGTTCTACCTAATACCATACAACTATTCGGTCTCTCTCTCTTTGTCTATGTCTCTTTCCTTCTCTCCATCTCTGTCTGTCTCTCTGTCTATATCTCTGTGTGTGTGTGCGTGTGTGTGTGTGTCTCTCTCACACTATGTCTCTCTCTCTCCATCTCTATCTCTGTGTGTGTGTGTGTCTCTCTCTCACACTATGTCTCTTTCCTTCTCTCCATCTCTGTCTGTCTCTCTGTCTATATCTCTGTGTGTGTGTGCGTGTGTGTGTGTCTCTCTCTCACACTATGTCTCTCTCTCTCTCTCTCTGTCTCTGTGTGTGTGTGTGTCTCTCTCCTCTCCTGAGGCCCACATTCCGCAGGTTGACTCCCTTTTCACAGTTTTTCACAGACAACAGGCCCCTTCTATGGAGACATTAAAGGCTCAGTTCCATTTTTTATAAGTAGAGCCATCATAGAGCTATCTTTCCAGAGTTCAGTTTAAAGATTTATACTGGTCATATAGGAACGACTCAGGATGTCATTGTCCAAAAGTGTCACTTGTTCTGTGGCACTTCACACCCACTCTGCCGTCCTGGGAGGTCATTGTCCATCGTCAATTGAATAATTGAATAATGAAGCATATGATTACATGTGAAAAATAAGTATATACGGCTATATTGGAACGACTCAGGATGTCATTGTCAAAAAGTGTCACTTGTTCTGTGGCACTTCACAATAAGCTACTCTTCCTTTGGCACCAAATCCTGTGGTGTAGCTATAGTAGCGAAACGGAAGTTGAATATTAAATTATTAGACATATGGTCTGATGCAGATGGTCGAGTAACTATTGCCAAGATAGATTACTTTAACAGGAAAATTGCTTTGGTAGCGGCTTACGCCCCTAATGTTTATGACGCTAACTTCTATGCTTCACTCACTAGAGCGATGCTAGATTTCCCTGAGTATTTGTTTATAATTGGTGCAGATTTTAATGCCATCTGGGATCCCTTGATTGATAAATATAGTCTCACCACAACCTATGACCAGAGACAGGCCTCTACGGCACTACAGGCCTGGTCCAAGGACACAGGAGTAATTGATTTGTGGCGATCGCTCAATCCAACGGCGCGAGAGTTCTCCTTTTTCTCAGCATGACACAGGACCTTTTCTAGAATAGATTATGTTTTTGCATCCCCTAGACTATTTAATAGCTTTGACGTTGAATTGGGGCCCATTGCACTGTCAGACCACAAGTATTTACTCCTAAAGGGCTCATTCAGTAGAATGACATCCCGAGCCCCAAGATGGCGCTTTAACTCGACACTGTTGAAAAACAATGAATTCAACCTGCAATTTAAAGATAAACTCATTGAACACCTGCAGTTTAATGTGGGTTCGGTACAAGACCCCAGAACTTTATGGAACTCGGTTAAGGGTTTTATCAGGAGTAACACTACTATCTTTGCCTCCAACCTCCGCAAGAAACGTCTCTCCAAATTGGTAGAACTGGAAGGGCTTCACTCTTCGTTGTTCTCCTCTTTACAACGCAACTACTCGTGTCGACTGGAGCTTCAAATTAAAATGTTGAAAAAGGAGATTAACTAACTAATTTCAAATACACAGAACAAGACAACATTATTACTTTCATGGCTCTAAGCCTAGTCACTTACTAGCTATGAAGATACGGTCCAGTGAACAATTTGCGGATATCCCTGTCATCAAGGACCAACAGGGAATGGTTACCACCGACCCCAAAAAAATCAACGAGACTTTTCGTACGTTTTACTCTAATCTGTACGAGTCAGAAGTGATCTTCGATCATAATAAACTGGAGGAATTCCTTGATCAAATTAATTTACCACAACTCTCAGAGGAAGACGCTAAACGGTTAGATGCACCTATTACACTAGAGGAACTTAGGGAGGCTATTTCTGACTTGCAAAGTGGTAAGGCCCCTGGCTGGGACGGCATTCCACCCGAACTGTACCTCTCATGCTGGGATGTAATTGGACCCCTATTACTTGATATGATTTTATACTCAGTCAAAGAGGGAAACTTTTCCAGGGATGTCAATATGGCACTCATATCTGTCCTACTTAAATAAGATAAGGAATGTGGCAGTTATAGACCCTTAAGCCTCCTTGGAACCGATCTCAAGCTGTACGCTAAGGTACTAGCCATCCGACTTCAAAAGCATATGACATCTTTAGTTCACCCTGATCAGACAGGCTTCATAAGAGGCCGCCTGATCACGGATAATATTAGACGGTTACTGCATGTAATAGATGCCAGCAAGGATGCCGCGCCTCCTACGGCTGTATTATCCTTAGACGCGATGAAAGCCTTTGACAGGCTGGAATGGTCTTATTTATGGACAGTAGTTAGAAGGATGGGGTTAGGTAATGGGTTCATTCATATGATCAAAGTACTATATACAGATCCATCGGCCATGATTTTAACAGGTAAATTCTGCTCTCCACTCTTCCCTGTGTCGCGCTCGTCCAGACAGGGTTGTCCTCTTAGTCCCGGACTATTTGCTCTATCCCTTGAACCTTTAGCACAGTACATAAAACAATCCCAGTCCATAGCACCGATCTCAATTAAGGGCACACAGCATCATATTATCTTATATGCAGATGATGTAATCTTGTTCATGCAAAACCCTGCCACCTCCCTACCTCATCTTCTCAAAGTAATAGATGATTTTGGCAATCTATCGGGATTTAGGATAAACTGGCCAAAATCGGCCTTCCTTCCACTCAATGTGACTGCGAAGGCTACCTTCCTCCCAGTACATATACCCATGGTAGAACACTTTAAATGTCTTGGAGTTGGAATATTCCCCACTATAAACCAAACGGTGAAGTATAATTATTCCGGATTGCGAGACAGGATCACAAATGACTTCGGCAGGTGGTCAAAATAAAAAAACTCATTACAGGCCCGAGCGTCAATAGCTAAGATGAATGTTTTGCCCAGAATTAACTTCATCAGCTCAATGTTGCCGTTACCCTCCCCCCCCCCCCCCCCCGAGCAAGAGCCCATGTATTGTATTTATTATTTTTATGTCTTTTAGGGTGTGTTCACATCTGAAAGTCCAGGGATAGTCCGGACTATCCGTGGATAGTCCGGACTTTCTGGTGGACCAAATGTGAAAATGATACATTGTTTGATTTTGGTCTGCGTTCACACTACCCTGTTTGGTGCGGATCTAATTTGTAAACAAAGGACATGCTGTCGCATCTATTGGACTATAGCACTCACAAACGTAATCAGTTGCCGGCAGCGTAATGAGAGAGATACTATTACGAGCACGGCGCTAGTCGACTAGAGAGTAGAGAGAGAGAGAGAGAGAGAGAGAGAGAGAGAGAGAGAGAGAGAGAGAGAGAGAGAGAGAGAGAGAGAGAGAGAGAGACCTTTCCTTCCTGCGTAAGCTGTCAATTACTAGACAGCTGCATAGAAGCAGCTCGAGATGCGTTGTTGTTACAGAGCTGGTCCACGCTGCTATTATGAAATGACCCAAAAAGTATGTACGCTTTTTTTTTCTTTATCTGAGAGAATGTCCGCGAATGTCCTCCTCACGCAGGAGAAAGTTGGCGTGTGTGTTCGTCGTGACACACACAAACACAACGACTTCAAAAAGTAGAGTCCCATGGATATTATTGCAAGAGATAATTCATACATATTATGAAAAGCCAATCTGTTGTTTAGAATTTGGATGGGGGGTCCGCGCGCGGCGCGAGTCTATAGTAGATAGAGAGAGAGAGAGAGAGACTGCGAGTCTAGAGGAGAGAGAGAGAGAGAGAGAGAGAGAGAGAGAGAGAGAAGAGAGAGAGAGAGAGAGAGAGAGAGAGAGAGAGAGAGAGAGAGAGAGAGAGAGAGAGAGAGAGAGAGAGGAGAGAGAGAGAGAGAGAGAGAGAGAGAGAGAGAGAGGAGGAAGAGAGAGACTGTCCGCGTGCGGCGCCAGTCTAGAGAGGAGTAGGCTACTTTGCTTCCTGGATTAGGTACTATAGTTCGATTGAAACGAACCGAGTCCCAACTTTTCAAGAGGACCATGGTTCGGTTGTTTGGTCCTCATTATAGTTCGGTTTGCGTTCACACCTGTACAAAGCAAACAGACTATCGATCTAAAGGGACCATGGTCCACTTAAAGTGGACCAAACAGGGTAGGTGTGAACGCGCCCTTAATCTACTTTCATTCTGATTTAATTACTGGACTGTCATTATTGTTATTATTATTTCTGTTATTGTCCTGTGATTTATCGTTGATTATTACTGTTACTGTACAGTTTGTCTTGTTTCATGTTAAAAAAAGGGAAAATAAAAACATTTGTTAAAAAAAAGAAAACATCACAACGAACAAAACAGTGAATAAAAGCTCACTCAATATTCATAAGTTAGATATCACAATTCTCAACCATAAAATACAAATTACATATTCAGTCCATAAGAACAAAACAGATCAAAATCATATATATGATTTTAACTCATATTATAGCATAACTTTTCTCAAGTCACCCATCACCTTTATATTTCCATACTAGTTTCCATAATAAGTCAATGACCAAAATGTAACTCATTATACATTTTTATTCATTTTATCATTATTATTATTTAAAAAAATTATAATAAAAAAAATACCCAGAAATATAACTATGGTAAGGAACAAATTTATGTTTAAAAAAATTAAATTAAAAAATCTATATATTGCCTCAGTGTCTCTATATAATATCTATATGGCCTCAGTGTCTCTATATAATATATGTATATGGCCATTAATACATTAAATGTATCTCCTGGTTGCTATGGTGATAAACATAATAAATGTATATCCTGGTTGCTATGGTGATACACTTATGTTAAATGTATCTCCTGGTTGCTATGGTGATACACCTACATTAAATGTATCTCCTGGTTACTATTGTGATAAACATAATAAATGTATATCCTGGTTGCTATGGTGATACACTTATGTTAAATGTATCTCCTGGTTGCTATGGTGATACACCTACATTAAATGTATCTCCTGGTTACTATTGTGATAAACATAATACATTTATATCCTGGTTGCTATGGTGATAAACTTATGTTAAATGTATCTCCTGGTTGCTATGGTGATACACCTACATTAAATGTATCTCCTGGTTGCTATGGTGATAAACATATGTTAAATGTATCTCCTGGTTGCTATGGTGATAAACCTACATTAAATGTATCTCCTGGTTGCTATGGTGATAAACATATGTTAAATGTATCTCCTGGTTGCTATGGTGATAAACCTACATTAAATGTATCTCCTGGTTGCTATGGTGATAAACATATGTTAAATGTATATCCTGGTTGCTATGGTGATACACCTACATTAAATGTATCTCCTGGTTGCTATGGTGATAAACATATGTTAAATGTATATCCTGGTTGCTATGGTGATACACCTACATTAAATGTATCTCCTGGTTGCTATGGTGATAAACATATGTTAAATGTATATCCTGGTTGCTATGGTGATAAACGTATGTTAAATGTATATCCTGGTTGCCATGGTGATGCACCTAAATTTAATGTATCTCCTGGTTGCTATGGTGATAAACATATGTTAAATGTATATCCTGGTTGCTATGGTGATAAACTTATGTTAAATGTATATCCTGGTTGCTATGATGATAAACATATGTTAAATGTATTTCCTCTAACA